>NC_069504.1:1127564051-1127636551 GCF_027579735.1 Bombina bombina
GACCAAGGCTATTTTTACATTTCTGCGGTGTTTGTGTTTAGCTGTAATTTTCCTCTTACTCATTTACTGTACCCACACATATTATATACCGTTTTTCTCGCCATTAAATGGACTTTCTAAAGATACCATTATTTTCATCATATCTTATAATTTACTATAAAAATTTTTATAAAATATGAGGAAAAAATTGAAAAAAACACACTTTTTTAACTTTGACCCTCAAAATCTCCTACACTTCAACAACTACCAAAAAAACTCCCATGCTAAATAGTTTCTAAATTTTGTCCTGAGTTTAGAAATACTCAATGTTTACATGTTCTTTGCTTTTTTTGCAAGTTATAGGGCAATAAGTACAAGTAGCACTTTGCTATTTCCAAAAAATTTTTAAAAAAATTAGCGATAGTTACATTGGAACACTGATATCTGTCAGGAATCCCTGATTAACCCTTCACATATATATATTTTTTAAAAGAACACAACCAAAGGTATTAAACATGGGGTATTTTGACTCTTTCCATGCAACTATTTTACCACCAATCTATGCCAAAGTTTGAAAAAAAAAAAAAAAAGTGGTGATTTTTTGACAAAATAGCAATTCAAGAATACATATACTGAGAACGTTAAGGGTTACTGCCAAATAACACCCCAATATGTCTTCAGCAGCATCTCCTGAGTACAGTGATACCACCCATGTATAGGTCTGTTGGGTTCTCTGGGGGCTAAAAGGCCTTATTTTTAGGGGGCGCATTCCAGTTTTTTAATTTGGAATTTTCACATCTGTCGTCATGCACCCATGTCCTATTTGGGACATTTCTGAAGCCGGACAATGCAAATTACCCCCATCAAACCATATATTTTTAAAAAGTAGACACCCTAGGGTATTTCAAATGCTGGTATTTTAACACTTTGCATGCACTAATTCAACCACCAGTCTTTGTCAAACTTTTGGGTAGTCATTTTGGTGTGTTATTTTTCACACGCATTGTACTTTAGGCATGGATTCTCAGTTCCTGTTATATGTTACTGACCAAAAACACCTCAATATGTGTTCAACAACAACTTCTGAGTACAGTGATACCCCCCATGTATAGGTGTGTCGGGTTCTCTGGGGGCTAAAAGGCCTTAATTTTAGGGGGCGCATTCCAGTTTTTCAACTTGGAATTTTCATATCTGTCATCATGCACCCATGTCCTATTTGGGACATTTCTGAAGCCGGCCAATGTAAATTACCCCCATCAAACCATATATTTTTGAAAAGTAGACACCCTAGGGTATTTCAAATGCTGGTATTTTAACACTTTCCATGCACTAATTCAACCACTAGTCTTTGTCAAACTTTTAGGTAGTCATTTTTTTGCATTATTTTTCACACACATTGTACTTTAGGCATATATTCTCAGTCCCTGTTATGTGTTACTGCCAAAAAAACCCTCAATATGTATTCAACAACATCTCCTGAGTACAGTGATACCCCCCATGTATAGGTGTGTCGGGTTCTCTGGGGGCTAAAAGGCCTTAATTTTAGGGGGGGCATTCCAGTTTTTCAACTTGGAATTTTCACATCTGTCATCATGCATCCATGTCCTATTTGGGACATTTCTGAAGCCGGCCAATGTAAATTACCCCCATCAAACCATATATTTTTGAAAAGTAGACACCCTAGGGTATTTCAAATGCTGGTATTTTAACACTTTCCATGCACTAATTCAACCACTAGTCTTTGTCAAACTTTTAGGTAGTCATTTTTTTGCATTATTTTTCACACACATTGTACTTTAGGCATATATTCTCAGTCCCTGTTATGTGTTACTGCCAAAAAAACCCTCAATATGTATTCAACAACATCTCCTGAGTACAGTGATACCCCCCATGTATAGGTGTGTCGGGTTCTCTGGGGGCTAAAAGGCCTTAATTTTAGGGGGCGTATTCCAGTTTTTCAACTTGGAATTTTCACATCTGTCATCATGCACCCATGTCCTATTTGGGACATTTCTGAAGCCGGCCAATGTAAATTACCCCCATCAAACCATATATTTTTGAAAAGTAGACACCCTAGGGTATTTCAAATGCTGGTATTTTAACACTTTCCATGCACTAATTCAACCACTAGTCTTTGTCAAACTTTTAGGTAGTCATTTTTTTGCATTATTTTTCACACACATTGTACTTTAGGCATATATTCTCAGTCCCTGTTATGTGTTACTGCCAAAAAAAACCCTCAATATGTATTCAACAACATCTCCTGAGTACAGTGATACCCCCCATGTATAGGTGTGTCGGGTTCTCTGGGGGCTAAAAGGCCTTAATTTTAGGGGGCGCATTCCAGTTTTTCAACTTGGAATTTTCACATCTGTCATCATGCACCCATGTCCTATTTGGGACATTTCTGAAGCCGGCCAATGTAAATTACCCCCATCAAACCATATATTTTTGAAAAGTAGACACCCTAGGGTATTTCAAATGCTGGTATTTTAACACTTTCCATGCACTTATTCAACCACTAGTCTTTGTCAAACTTTTAGGTAGTCATTTTTTTGCATTATTTTTCACACACATTGTACTTTAGGCATATATTCTCAGTCCCTGTTATGTGTTACTGCCAAAAAAAACCTCAATATGTATTCAACAACATCTCCTGAGTACAGTGATACCCCCCATGTATAGGTGTGTCGGGTTCTCTGGGGGCTAAAAGGCCTTAATTTTAGGGGGCGCATTCCAGTTTTTCAACTTGGAATTTTCACATCTGTCATCATGCACCCATGTCCTATTTGGGACATTTCTGAAGCCGGCCAATGTAAATTACCCCCATCAAACCATATATTTTTGAAAAGTAGACACCCTAGGGTATTTCAAATGCTGGTATTTTAACACTTTCCATGCACTAATTCAACCACTAGTCTTTGTCAAACTTTTAGGTAGTCATTTTTTTGCATTATTTTTCACACACATTGTACTTTAGGCATATATTCTCAGTCCCTGTTATGTGTTACTGCCAAAAAAAACCTCAATATGTATTCAACAACATCTCCTGAGTACAGTGATACCCCCCATGTATAGGTGTGTCGGGTTCTCTGGGGGCTAAAAGGCCTTAATTTTAGGGGGCGCATTCCAGTTTTTCAACTTGGAATTTTCACATCTGTCATCATGCACCCATGTCCTATTTGGGACATTTCTGAAGCCGGCCAATGTAAATTACCCCCATCAAACCATATATTTTTGAAAAGTAGACACCCTAGGGTATTTCAAATGCTGGTATTTTAACACTTTCCATGCACTAATTCAACCACTAGTCTTTGTCAAACTTTTAGGTAGTCATTTTTTTGCATTATTTTTCACACACATTGTACTTTAGGCATATATTCTCAGTCCCTGTTATGTGTTACTGCCAAAAAAAACCTCAATATGTATTCAACAACATCTCCTGAGTACAGTGATACCACCCATGTATAGGTGTGTTGGGTTCTCTGGGGGCTAAAAGGCCTTATGTTTAGGGGGCGCATTCCAGTTTTTCAACTTGGAATTTTCATATCTGTCATCATGCACCCATGTCCTATTTGGGACATTTCTGAAGCCGGGCAATGTAAATTACCCCCATCAAACCATATATTTTTGAAAAGTAGACACCCTAGGGTATTTCAAATGCTGGTATTTTAACACTTTCCATGCACTATTTCAACCACTAGTCTTTGTCAAACTTTTGGGTAGTCATTTTTTTTGTGTTATTTTTCACACACGTTGTACTTTAGGCATATATTCTCAGTCCCTGTTATGTGTTACTGCCAAAAAAAACCTCAATATGTATTCATCAACATCTCCTGAGTACAGTGATACCCCCCATGTATAGGTGTGTCGGGTTCTCTGGGGGCTAAAAGGCCTTATTTTTAGGGGGCGCATTCCAGTTTTTCAACTTGGAATTTTCACATCCCATGCACCCATGTCCTATGTAGGACATTTCTGAAGCCGGCCAATGTAATTTACCCCCATCAAACCATATATTTTTGAAAAGTAGACACCCTAGGGTATTTCAAATGCTGGTATTTTAACACTTTCCATGCACTAATTCTTTGTCAAACTATTAGGCAGTCATTTTTTGTGTGTTATTTTTCACACACATTGTACTTTAGACATGAATTCTCAGCTCCTGTTATGTGTTACTGCCAAAGAAGACCCCAATATGTGTTCACCAACATCTCCTGAGTACAGTGATACCACCTATGCATAAGTTTCTTGGCTTGTTCGGGGGGTGTAATGCCAAATGTCCAACATGCGTTTGTGATTTTTTTTTCACATTTAACATATTTTCTTTGCCTATTGTCTTTTTGGGGGTATTTTAACATACCCCGATTTATTTGTTTCCATGAATGTGCATATTTTTGAAATGTTGACACCCCAAGGTATTGTATATGGTGTGCTTTGATGCATTTGAAGTAACTGTTTTAGCTAAAAAAATTGGAGAAAGTGTATGGTGGCATTTTTTCAATTTTCATTTTTACACACACATTGCTTTTTGACTATGATTTAGGAGAGACTGTTGTAAGTTAGTGCAAAAAAATACTTCAGGTTGTTTTCTGCTAGGCACCCTGAGTACACCTATGCCCCCCATGCATAGGTTTGCCAGGATTTTGGGAAGGTTATGTTACAATTTTATGACTTGTGATTTTAGTTATTAAGTGAGAGTATTTCTTCTGATAGGCCTATCTTTAGTTTGGGGCCTATTGTAAACCCCACTTTTATTTATTGCCATGAATGTGCATATTTTTGAAATGTTGACACCCCAAGGTATTGTATATGGTGTGCTTTGATGCATTTGAAGTAACTGTTTTAGCTAAAAAAATTGGAGAAAGTGTATGGTGGCATTTTTTCAATTTTCATTTTTACACACACATTGCTTTTTGACTATGATTTAGGAGAGACTGTTGTAAGTTAGTGCAAAAAAAATACTACAGGTTGTTTTCTGCTAGGCACCCTGAGTACACCTATGTCCCCATGCATAGGTTTGACAGGGGTTTTTGTAAAAAAAAAAAAAAGAACAGCCCCATTTTAGAAAAAAAAAATATATTAGTGAAATGTAAAAATCTGGCACATTAAAAGTAAAAAAATAACAAAAAATTTAACAGTAAACATAACAAAAAAAAAAATAACAGCAAATTTATTTATTTTTTAAAAATTGACCATTGTATGGTACCGCTTGAAGCAGTCCCCAATGCAGAGTCCAGGCTGTCCAGGGCAATCAGGACAGTGATATACAGTGTCCCTTCTCTGCCCCCTCTTGGTACAGACTCTGCATTTTTTTTGTGGTCTCTGCTTTGTGGCAGTAGGGGGGATTTTAAAAATAAAATGAGTAGCCCCAACTCTGCTCTCTCCCATCACCGCCCGGGGAGCAGGTGCATCATGGTACAAAATCCCCGAAATGATCTGGAGCTGAAATTGTAAAAAAGTCAGTTTCATTCCGGGGTTTGCTTTTTTGAACAACAAAAAAGCGTTGTGGGTTGCAATCTGCATTAGGTAAATTGCAACCTTTTTGTACCAGGCCCTTGTCTTCCGCATAATTAGGTAGGGCTGCAGCAGCTGATCTGCCAGATCAACCCCACCCATATGTCTGTTATAAGACTTGATGCACACTGGCTTCCTTATGATCTCAGCTCTGCCACGTACAGAGACCGCCACCGTCCTCTCTGTGTGGATGGTGGTAAGAAGGTATACATCCTTCTTGTCTCTGTACTTCAGTGCCAACAGCTCCTCTTGGCGCAGAGCAGAGGTCTCCCCCCTTCGTAGCCGGGTGCGTACAAGTTGTCCTGGGAAACCTTTGCGGTTCTTTTTAATAGTACCGCAAGCTACTGTATCAAAGCAATACAGTAGCTTGAACAAAAGGACACTTGTATAAAAATTGTCTAAGTACAAGTGATACCCTTTGTTCATTAGGGGTAATATCAGGTCCCAGACAATCTTGCCAGTGGTTCCCATATGTTCTGGGCAACCTGGAGGGTCAAGGTGGCTATCCTTTCCCTCATACACCCGGAAGGCCTGAGTATACCCAGTCTCGCTCTCACAGAGCTTATACACCTTTACCCCATACCTGGAGCGCTTGGAAGGAATATACTGCTTGAATCCCAGCCTTCCCTTATACTTCATCAGGGATTCATCAACGCATATATTCCTTCCAGGTGTATAAGCCTCTGCAAACCTGGCAGAAAAGTGGGTAATCAGGGGGCGGATTTTATACAGCCTGTCAAATTGGGGATGCTCCCTAGGGGGGCACAGGCTGTTGTCGCTGAAGTGCATGAAATGAAGAATCATTTCATATCTCTGCCTCGACATACTCTGGGAGAAAATGGGGGTAGAGCAGATGGGGCTACTGCTCCAGTAGGAGCGAACGGAGGGTTTCTTTATGATGCCCATCAGCATAGTCAATGCCCAGAATTTTTTAAATTCTGGCACATTGATGGGGGCCCATTGCTGCTTTGCCAAATATGTTTCAGGCTTTGCAGCACGGTACTGATGGGCATATAAATTAGTTTGGGCGACAATGTTCCCCAATACATCATCACCCAGAAACACCTCCAGAAACTGTTGGGGGCTAAAACCTGCCACATCTATATTTATGCCAGCATTTGCTGTGAAGGGTGGGATATCTGGCCTCTGGAGATGAGGCGTTACCCACTCTTCAGCGGCAATGGCAGCAACACGCCTCCTTCTAGCAGGGGGGCTGGCAGGGGGGCTAGCAGGGGGGCTGGCAGGGGGGCTAGCAGCCACAGATACATCACTATCAGTTGAGACTGCATCTAATGATGTATCTGAGCATATGGCAGGGTCAAAATTGGGGTCTGAGTCAGACATAGAGGCATCTGACTCTGACGCAAGGATGGCATACGCCTCCTCAACACTATATCTTTTCTGTGACATTTTTGTATCTGTCACAGAAAACCAAAATTAATTAATTAACTAAATGGCCTTTGGGTTTTTTTTTAAAAAAGTACAGCTATGCTAATGCCAGTGATTTATAGCGATCACTGGCAAGCTAGGGGTTAAATACTCTTTAAATTAAATTAACTAAATGGCCTTTGGGTTTTTTTTAAAAAAAGTACAGCTATGCTAATGCCAGTGATTTATAGCGATCACTGGCAAGCTAGGGGTTAAATACTCTTTAAATTAAATTAACTAAATGGCCTTTGGGTTTTTTTTTAAAAAAAAGTACAGCTATGCTAATGCCAGTGATTTATAGCGATCACTGGCAAGCTAGGGGTTAAATACTCTTTAAATTAAATTAAATTAGCTAAATGGCTCTGAAAGGAGCCTTTGGGTTTTTAAAAAATGACAACAACAAAAATTAACCCCTAAAAAAATGCACAGACAGCAAAAATGTACAGCTATGCTAATGCCAGTGATTTATAGTGATCACTGGCAAGCTAGGGGTTAAATACTCTTTAAATTAAATTAAATTAGCTAAATGGCTCTGAAAGGAGCCTTTGGGTTTTTAAAAAATTACAACAACAAAAATTAACCCCTAAAAAAATGCACAGACAGCAAAAAAGTACAGCTATGCTAATGCCAGTGATGTATAGCGATCACTGGCAAGCTAGGGGTTAAATACTATTTAAATTAAATTAAATTAGCTAAATGGCTCTGAAAGGAGCGTTTAGGTTTTTAAAAAATTACAACAACAAAAATTAACCCCTAAAAAATGCACAGACAGCAAAAAAGTACAGCTATGCTAATGCCAGTGATGTATAGCGATCACTGGCAAGCTAGGGGTTAAATAGTCTTTAAATTAAATTAAATTAGCTAAATGGCTCTGAAAGGAGCCTTTGAGTTTTTAAAAAAAAATACAACAACAAAAATTAACCCCTAAAAAAATGCACAGACAGCAAAAAAAAGTGCAGCTGTGCTACTGCCAGTGATTTATAGTGATCACTGGCAAGCTAGGGGTTAATGGCTCTGAAAAGAGCCTTTGGATTTTAAATTTTTTAACAAATAAAAGAAATAAATCTCTCTCTGCTAAAATACAGGTCTCTCTCTTTCTCCAACAAAATGGCAAGTGAGGAGAGGGAGGGAGATCCACACTGATCAGAGTCAATATTTACAAATATTGACATGATCAGACAAATGGGGTATTTTATTATTATTATTTTTTTTTTCTAAGAAGGCTCAGATTGGGTGACCCTAGCTTGCCCCTATGGTGAGACAGGCTAGGGACACCCCCAGATGCCCCATGATGCACCGGGCATCGCCATTTTGGAAGCCTCATGGGGGAGGGGGGGGGCGCTATATGTGGGGCTTTTTTATTTTATATTTTATTTTATTTTTCCCATTTTTTATTTTATTTATATACTAACTAAGTGCCTCGACCCACCGAGGCACTTAGCACACTAGCAGAGCATTGGAAGCGTGTCCGATCGCTTCCGATGCTCTGCTGCACTGCCGGGCTCCACGTGGAGCAAAACCGGAAGTGATCACTCAAGGGGGAGTGATCGCTCCGGTCCCGGCACTCCGTAACAGCACTGCAGGGATGCCCAGACATCGAGGCATTCCTGCAGTACTGTAATAGTGCCTGGAAGCGATCTTGATCGCTTCCAGCACTCACTTTAGCCGAGGACGTGCAGGGTACGTCGTCAGGCGTTAACTGCCTTTTTTTTTCAGACGTACCCTGCACGTCCTCGGTCACTAAGGGGTTAAATATAGAATTCTGCAGGTTAAAATATATCTATAATATTTGTCTATGAGGGTATTCAGTTTATATGTCAAAATGACTTACTTGACACTGGTTTAAAGGGCCATTATAGTAAAATGTTCTAATCCAAGCATTTAATTTTAAGACTATTGACCCTAGACTACAATGTGTTTAAAGGGACAGTCAACCCAAAAATTACTATTACATATTTAGATTTGTTAATTAACAATTTTTACAGCCAACTGTAGCCCAATTTTCATCTAAATAAACTTTGCCAGTAAATACACTTACTAGTTCTCATCTGACCATTTTGAAATGGCCGCCTGGCCGCTCCTTTTTTGATGTCTCCTAAAGCTTCCACTACAGGATCCTGTTGATCCTGCGCGTTCCTATGTCTCCCGCATGCGGAATGCGCCGTTTTCGTTCAGTTATAATATGTTCAGTTACCCCCCCCGTTTTTAAGACTAGAAAAACAGATCTTTCTTCTCTTCATAACTACAACTATACATCTTACAGTTCTTGCATCACGTCTCATACTACTTATTTATAGCAGCACGCCCGTGTCCAGCTGTCTCTTCTAGTGCCTTGGTGAACACTTTTTTTAGTGACTAGAAAGCTGGTATGCACTAGAGCAGGGATATTTACACTATACTGAGCGTAAAAAAAGAAGCATCACTTAGCGCTATAACTATTAAATTACCTTTAAGTGAAGGAGACCCAAATCAACTTGTAAAATATGCCTTAGCGTCATGCAGATAAGTAGTATGAGATGTGATGCAAGAACTGTAAGATGTATAGCTGTAGTTATGAATAGAAGAAAGATCTGTTTTCTAGTCTTAAACCCGGGGGGGGGGGGGGTTGGCGCCTTCGTGGTTAGCCGCTGCTAACTGAACATATTATAACTGAACGAAAATGGCACATTTCGCATTCGCGAGATATAGGAACACGCAGGATCGACAGGATACTGTAGTGGAAGCTTTGGGAGATGTCAGAGAAGGGGGGTCAGGCGGCCATTTCAAAATGGCCAGATGAGAACTAGTAAGTGTATTTACTGGCAACATTTATTTAGATGAAATTGGGCTACAGTTGGCTGTAAAAATCGTTAATTAACTAATCTAAATAAGTAATAGTAATTTTTGGGTTGAATGTTTCTTTAACCGCCCCGCAAAAGGGGTTAAACACACAACAGAAGAATGTTTGGGGCTGTTAGTGCACTGCTGTTCTCAAGCAAATTCCTGCACTAATCCAAACAGCAGCAGTAGTCGTCGCACGACTCAGATGTGGATCTAGCAATGCTTATTGGATCAGCAATTTTGTATCTGCTGTTATAATATATACTATAGGTGTTACATATCTCAGTTGTCATATAATATTTACTATAGGTGTTACATATCTGCTGTTATAATATATACTAGAGTGGCTCTCTCTGCATCGGATGCTTGTAAAAGGGTATTGCAGGATGCCTCAATATCGAGGCATCACTGCAATACCCTGAGAGCTGCTGGAAGCAATCGCTTCCAGCACTCAATTAGACAAATGAAGTGCCAGGTACGTCCATTGTCACTAACTGACAGTTTTTGCAGGACGTACCTGGTACGTCAGTTGTCATTAAGGGGTTAAAAGGAATTTATGCCATTTTTCTATGTTTTGGGAAGCCATTTAATAAGTTAATTTTCAAGCACTTTATTTTTCCCAGTTGTTTACTTTTAAATGTTTAAAATTTTAATAAGCATGTTCAGTTTATATCAGATTTGTGTAGAAATTGCGATGATTTTTCAAAACTTTAAATATACAGAATATCTGCCCCCGTTATCGGTTATCTGCCTGAAAAAACTATATCGGTCTATAGCTAACCTATATTGCATGTTTTATGAGATATGTAACTCCTAGTGAGGGGCGTGCGCATAGCAACCACTGCCACCAATGATCCCTGAATTGAGAGGGGGGAACTAAAAAAAGTATTAAATATAAAAGCATCTGGTAGGGGGAGAGGGAGGTGGATGGGGGTATAAAGGGGGGCAGCTACACTACAGAAAAGCTATCATATATATATATTTTTTTTAATTGTTTTTGGAGGCACACTGGGTACTGGCAGACAGCTGCCAGTACCCAAGATGGCGGCAAATAGGTAGCGGGGGAGGATTAGAGACCTGTTTGGGGGGGGGGGGGGATCAGGGAGGTTGGGGGCTTAGGAAGGAGTCCATCACAGCTGAATAAATACTTTTTTAAAAAAGATATATATATATATATATCACCTTTTATTTTAGTACTGGCAGACTTTCTGCCAGTACTTAAGATGGTGGGGACAATTGTGGGGTGGGGAGGGAAGAGAGCTGTTTGGGAGGGATCAGGGGGTGGGATGTGTCAGGTGGGAGGCTGATCTCTACACTAAAGCTAAAATTAACCCTGTAAGCTCCCTACAAGCTCCCTAATTAACCCCTTCACAGCATTTAGCGGCCTTTTAATTGCCAAAAAGCAACACCAAAGCCATATATGTCTGCTATTTCTGAACAAAGGGGTTCCCAGAGAAGCATTTACAACCATGTGTGCCATAATTGTACCAGCTGTTTGTAAATAATTTCAGTGAGAAACCTAAAGTTTGTGAAAAAATTTGTAAAAAGTAAACAATTTTTTTTATTTGATCGCTTTTGGCGGTGAAATGGTGGCATAAAATATACCAAAATGGGTCTAGATCAATACTTTGGGTTGTCTACTACACTACACTAAAGCTAAAATTAACCCTACAAGCTCCCTACAAGCTCCCTAATTAACCCCTTTACTGCTGGGCATAATACATGTGTGGTTCACAGTGGCATTTAGCGGCCTTCTAATTACCAAAAAGCAACCCTAAAGCCATATGTCTGCTATTTCTGAACAAAGGGGATCCCAGAGAAGCATTTACAACAGTTTGTGCCATAATTGCACAAGCTGTTTGTAAATAATTTCAGTGAGAAACCTAAAATTGGAAAAATGTAACTTTTTTTTTTATTTGCTCGTATTTGGTGGTGAAATGGTGGCATGAAATATACCAAAATGGGACTAGATCAATACTAGATCAATACTTTGGGTTGTCTTCTAAAAATATATATATACATGTCAAGGATTAGTCATGGATTCCTGACAGATATCAGTGTTACAATTTAACTATCGCTTATTTTGAAAACAAAATGGTTTGGAAAAAGCAAAGTGCTACTTATACTTATTGCCCTATAACTTGCAAAAGCAAAGAACATGTAAACATTGGGTATATCTAAACTCAGGACAAAATTTAGAAACTATTTAGCATGGGTGTTTTTTGGTGGTTGTAGATGTGTAACAGATTTTAGGGGTCAAAGCTAGAAAAAGTGTGTTTTCTTTCCATTTTTCCTCATATTTTATAATATGATATAATATCTTTAGAAAGTCCATTTAATGGCGAGAAAAACTGTATATAATATGTGTGGGTACAGTAAATGAGTAAGAGGAAAATTACAGCTAAACACACACAAACACTGCAGAAATGTAAAAATAGCCCTTGTCCTTAAGGGTAAGAAAATTGAAAAATGGTCTGGTCATTAAGGGGTTAAACTGCACACTGATATAAAATATAATTTAAGTCACTACTGCAAAGCTAGACACTACACAATTTCTTCAGTACTCCCAGTTAAGTAGAAAAACATTTATAGTGCAGAAAGCATAACATTTCAGCACGTTCTCCTGTTAAATGGCTTCTGTTCTGTTCATATATTGCTGCCACTTCACTAAAAACACGCTCAGCTGGTACACTTTACAGATAAGGGTTAAAAGTAAAGTAAAAAAAATAAAATATATATATACTGCCATTTGACAGAGAAAGAAAAGACATGCTGAAATATCAGTGCTAGATTTATTTATTTGTTTAATTTTTAATATGCTCATATATTTACTAGATTGCAAATACCTTCCCTGGTACTGAGGAGTGCACTATGAGTTTCTTTATTATTTCACTAATTGGCAATTTATATACATGTGTAACAGCGCCACATAATGGTCAGAGAATTGTTATCCAATGCTAGAGAATATTGATACTAGTCTCCTATACTGCATAGCTTTCTACTTAAGGTTTGTTGTTGTTGATATTTAATTGATGTGCCTGAACTATTTTTTTTTAAATGTTTTTTTTATGCCCATGAAAGGGGAAAATACAATATTTAAATTAAAAAATTGTCAAATATAGCAGCTTTAGTGAAATGTTTTGCAAATGTGTAAAATGTATCAGAATGCAACAAATAATGTTCTATTTGTGACAGCAATTAGCAAGCAGATTGATTGTATGAATTGCTGACCCCTATGAGCAAATCAAAAGTAATTTTAGATCTGTGTACTTCAGGAAAAATATGTAGCTTTAAGGGCCACTTAAACATCACATTTTCCATTTCACAAATCATATATGTGTATCCAAGTCCATCTACAGGCCTTCCATTGTTGGTATGGTAGTTGGTAACTAAGCTTCTAGGAACACCTGGGCTTGGACTCTATTATCAGTGCTATTTATTATTAGATGTTATGCTATGTCCAGCTTATGTGCTATAGATGATTTGTGTCCCTTAAAAGGGACATTATACACTCATTTTTTCTTTGCATAAATGTTTTGTAGATGATCTATTTATAAAGCCCATAAAGTTTGTTTTTTTAAATAAATGTATAATTTTGCTTATTTTTAAATAACATTGCTCTGATTTTCAGACTCCTAACCAAGCCCCAAAGTTTTATTTGAATACCGTCAGCTACCTTCTCCAGCTTGCTTCTGTTTGTGTAAAGGGTCTTTTCATATGCAAAATAAGGAGGAGGGAGGAGTGTCTTATTTGCCACTTGCAGTGGACTTTCCAACTGCCTTTTCAACAGAGCAAAACTGAAAGCTTCTAAGTAAGTTTTTAAACCATTTTATACTGAATTTTTATATCAGTATCTGTGCATCTTATTTTTTATAGTAGTGTCTATTACATGCAGTTATATGAAAATGAGTGTATACTGTCCCTTTAAACCTACATAGTTTCCCTGAAATACACAGAGCTAAATTTCTTTTGATTTGCTCCATATCGGTAAGTTTCTGGCCGATACCGATATTTCAGAAATTCCAAATATCAGCCCTAATAATCGGCCGCTCTGATATATCGGTCTATACCTACTATAGGTGTTACATAACTTGGTTGTCATATAATATATACTGTAGGTGTTACGTATCTCACTTGTCATATAATGCATACTATAGGACGGTGTTACATATCTGTTGTTATAATATATACTATAGGTGTTACATATATGAGTTGTCATATAATATATACAATAGGTATTACATATAAGTTTTCATATTATATATACAATAGGTATTACATATAAGTTTTCATATTATATATACTATAGGTGTTACATATCTCAGTTGTCATATAATATATACTGTAGGTGTTACATATCTCACTTCTCATATAATGCATACTATAGGACAGCGTTACATATCTGTTGTTATAATATATACTATAGGTGTTACATATATGAGTTGTCATATAATATATACTATATGTGTTATATATATCAGTTGTCATATTATATATACTATAGGTGTTACATATCTCAGTTGTCATATAATATATACCATAGGTGTTATATATATCAGTTGTTATATAATACAGTATATACTATAGGTGTTACATATATCAGTTGTCATATAATATATACTTTAGGTATTGCCTACCTCAGTTGTCATATAATATATACTAAAGGTGTTACATATCTGTTGATATAATATATAGTATAGGTGTTACATATATAAGTTGTCATATAATATATATTTTATCTAGATGTGAACTACCTCAGTTGTCGTATAATATATACTATAGGTGTTACATATATCAGTTGTCCTATTATATATATTATAGGTGTTACATATCTCAGTCCCGCACGACTCAGATGTGGAACTAGCGATGCTAGCAATTTTGTATCTGCTGTTTTAATATATACTATAATGTTTCATATCTCAGTTGTCATATAATCTATAGGTGTTGCATATCTCAGTTATCATATTATATATATACTATAGATGTTGCATAACTCAGTTGTCATATAATATATACTATAGGTGTTACATATCTCATTTGTCCTATAATATATATTATAGGTGTTACATGACTCAATTCAGCGGTCAGGTCCAGCAGGAATGCATGGAAACGGAGTTCCTGCACAATTTTTGCAGGTAAAACTAAGTTCCTCCTGGACAGAGAACAGAAATGCTTCAGTAAACACTGCTGCTGCTGGTGGGAGGAGCTGGAGCACAGTCTGTTTAGAGGGATAGTGAGATCCTCTAGTAAGGGGCAGTAACACTTTCTACAATACACTAAATGCAAGGCTTTCAGCGGTCCTGCTGTGTGATCACCCTGCACACATCTCTGTGTGGCTTGCTCTGGGGTTATTTAGCTCCCCTCAGCAGAAATATGACTATTGCACCTTAAGTGGGTGAGACTCTGTGACAAAGGAGGAGTCTGGAGTTGTTGTCAGAAATGGAGGTCAGCCCACCCTGGAAAGGAGAGGAACTGAAACTAAGCTGGCTATACACCATATTAGTCCGAAACAAAGTATGGACACCCTGGATCTTGACATTTATAAACAGCTGTTCATGTGTGTCTAGTTTAGTTATTCTAAAGTTGTTTTAAAAAAATGTCAGTGTTTCACCAAAGAAAAAACATAATTTATGTAAGAACTTACCTGATAAATTCATTTCTTTCATATTGGCAAGAGTCCATGAGCTAGTGACGTATGGGATATACATTCCTACCAGGAGGGGCAAAGTTTCCCAAACCTCAAAATGCCTATAAATACACCCCTCACCACACCCACAATTCAGTTTAACGAATAGCCAAGAAGTGGGGTGATAAGAAAGGAGCGAAAGCATCAAACAAGGAATTGGAATTATTGTGCTTTATACAAAAAAATCATACCCACCAAAAAAAAAGGGTGGGCCTCAATGAATTTATCAGGTAAGTTCTTACATAAATTATGTTTTCTTTCATTTAATTGGCAAGAGTCCATGAGCTAGTGACGTATGGAATAGCAGATACCCAAGATGTGGAACTTCCACGCAAGAGTCACTAGAGAGGGAGGGATTAAATAAAGACAGCCAATTCCGCTGAAAAAATAATCCATAACCCAAATCAAAAAGTTTTAATCTTAATATGAAAAAACTGAAATTATAAGCAGAAGAATCAAACTGAAACAGCTGCCTGAAGTACTTTTCTACCAAAAACTGCTTCAGAAGAAGAAAAAACATCAAAATGGTAGAATTTAGTAAAAGTATGCAAAGAAGACCAAGTTGCTGCTTTGCAAATCTGATCAACAGAAGCTTCATTCTTAAAAGCCCAGGAAGTAGAAACTGACCTAGTAGAATTAGCCGTAATCCTTTGAGGCGGGGATCTACCCGACTCCACATAAGCATGATGAATCAAAGATTTTAACCAAGATGCCAAAGAAATGGCAGAAGCCTTCTGACCTTTCCTAGAACCAGAAAAGACAACAAATAGACTAGAAGTCTTCCTGAAATCTTTAGTAGCTTCAGCATAATATTTCAAAGCTCTAACTACATCCAAAGAATGTAAAGATCTCTCCAGAGAATTCTTAGGATTAGGACACAAAGAAGGGACAACAATTTCTCTACTAATGTTGTTAGAATTCACAACTTTAGTTAAAAAATTAAATGAAGTCTGCAACACTGCCTTATCCTGATGAAAAATCAGAAAAGGAGATTCACAAGAAAGAGCAGGTAACTCAGAAACTCTTCTAACAGAAGAGATGGCCAAAAGGAATAAGACTTTCCAAGAAAGTAATTTAATATCCAGAGAATGCATAGGTTCAAACGGAGGAGCCTGTAAAGCCCTTAGAACCAAATTAAGACTCCAAGGAGGAGAAATTGGCTTAATGACAGGCTTAATATGAACCAAAGCCTGTACAAAACAATGAATATCAGGATGATTGGCAATCTTTCTGTGAAAAAGTAAAGAAAGAGCAGAGATTTGTCCTTTCAAGGAACTTGCAGACAAACCTTTTTCCAAACCATCCTGTAGAAACTGTAAAATTCTAGGAATTCTAAAAGAATGCCAAGAGAATTTATGTGAAGAACACCAAGAAATGTAAGTCTTCCAGACTCGGTAATAGATCTTTCTAGACATAGATTTACGAACCTGTAACATAGTATTAATCACTGAATCAGAAAAACCTCTATGACTAAGTATTCAGCGTTCAATCTCCATACCTTCAAATTTAATGATTTGAGATCCTGATGGAAAAATGGGCCTTGAGATAGAAGGTCTGGCCTTAACGGAAGTGTCGAAGGTTGGCAACTGGCCATCCGAACAAGATCTGCATACCAAAACCTGTGTGGCCATGCTGGAGCCACCAGCAGTACAAACAAACGCTCCATTAGGATTTTAGAAATCACTTTTGGAAGAAGAACTAGAGGCGGAAAGATATAAGCAGGTTGATAATTCCAAGGAAGTGACAACGCATCCACTGCTTCCGTATGAGGATCCCTGGATCTGGACAGATACCTGGGAAGTTTCTTGTTTAGATGAGAGGCCATCAGATCTATTTCTGGAAGTCTCTAGATTTGAACAATCTGAAGAAATACCTCTGGGTGAAGAGACCATTCGCCCGGATGTAACGTCTGGCGACTGAGATAATCTGCTTCCCAATTGTCTATACCTGGGATGTGAACTGCAGAAATTAGACAGGAGCTGGATTCTGCCCATACAAGTATCCGAGATACTTCTTTAATAGCCTAAGGACTGTGAGTCCCCCCTTGATGATTGACATATGCCACAGTTGTGACATTGTCTGTCTGAAAACAAATAAACGATTCTCTCTTCAGAAGAGGCCAGAACCGAAGAGCTCTGAAAATCGCATGGAGTTCCAAAATGTTGATTGGTAATCTCACCTCCTGAGATTCCCAAACCCCCTGCGCTGTCAGAGATCCCCATACAGCTCCCCAACCTGAAAGACTCGCATCTGTTGAGATCACAGACCAGGTTGGACGAACAAAAGAGGCCCCTTGAATTAAACGATGGTGATCCAACCACCAAGTCAGAGAAGATCGAACATTGGGATTTAAGGATATTAATTGTGATATCTTTGTATAATCCCTGCACCATTGGTTCAGCATACAAAGCTGGAGAGGTCTCATGTGAAAACGAGCAAAAGGGATCGCGTCCGATGCAGCAATCATGAGATCTAGAATTTCCATGCACAAAGCTACCGAAGGGAATGATTGAGACTGAAGGTTTCGACAAGCTGAAACTAATTTCAGACGTCTCTTTACTGTTAGAGACAAAGTCATGGACACTGAATCTATTTGGAAACCCAAAAAGGTTACCCTTGTCTGAGTAATCAAGGAACTCTTTGGTAAATTGATCCTCCAACCATGTCTTTGAAGAAACAACACAAGTTGATTTGTATGAGATTCTGCAGAATGTAAAGACTGAGCAAGTACCAAAATATCGTCCAAATAATACCACAATACCCTGTTCTCTGATTACAGAGAGAAGGGCACAGAGAACCTTTGAAAAGATCCTTGGAGCTGTTGCTAGGCCAAATGGAAGAGAAACAAACTGGTAATGCATGTCTAGAAAAGAGAATCTCAGAAACTGATAGTGATCTGGATGGATAGGAATATGAAGATATGCATCCTGTAAGTCTATTGTAGACATATAATGCCCTTGCTGAACAAAAGGCAGAATAGTCCTTATAGTCACCATTTTGAATGTTGGTATCCTTACATAACGATTCAATATTTTTAGATCCAGAACTGGTCTGAAGGAATACTCCTTCTTTGGTACAATGAACAGATTTGAGTAAAACCCCAGACCCCGTTCCAGAACTGGAACTGGCACAATTACCCCAGCCGACTCTAGGTCTGCAACACATCTCAGAAACGCCTGAGCCTTTACTGGGTTTACTGGAATGCGTGAGAGAAAAAATCTTCTCACAGGCGGTCTTACCTTGAAACCTATTCTGTACCCTTGTGAAACAATGTTCTGAATCCAAAGACTTTGAATCGAATTGATCCAAACATCTTTGAAAAATCGTAACCTGCCCCCTACCAGCTGTGCTGGAATGAGGGCTGCACCTTCATGCGGATTTGGGAGCTGGTTTTGACTTTCTAAAAGGCTTGGATTTATTCCAGACTGGAGAAGGTTTCCAAACGGAAACTGTTCCTTTAGGTAGGGGAAGGGTCAGGCTTTTGTTCCTTATTCTGACGAAAGGAACGGAAATGATTAGCAGCCCTATATTTACCTTTAGATTTTTTGTCCTGAGGCAAAAAGGCTCCCTTCCCCCTAGTAACAGTTGAAATTATTGAATCTAACTGAGAACCAAATAATTTATTACCTTGGAAAGAAAGAGGAAGCAATGTTGACTTAGAAGTCATATCTGCATTCCAAGACTTAAGCCATAAAGTTCTTCTAGCTAAAATAGCTAAAGACATATACCTGACATCAATTCTAATGATATCGAAAATGGCATCACAAACAAAGTTATTAGCATGTTGAAGAAGTTTAACAATGCTATAAGCATTATGGTCTGACACTTGTTGTGCTAAAGCCTCCAACCAGAAAGTGGAAGCTGCAGCAACATCAGCCAAAGAAATAGCAGGTCTAAGAAGATTACCTGAACATAAATAAGCCTTCCTTAGAAAGGATTCAAGCTTCCTATCTAAAGGATCCTTAAAAGAAGTACTATCTGCCGTAGGAATAGTAGTACGTTTAGCAAGAGTAGAGATAGCCCCATCAACTTTGGGGATTTTTTCCCAAAACTCTAATCTATCAGATGGCAACGGGTACAATTTCTTAAACTTTGGAGAAGGAGTAAATGAAGTACCCAGACTATTCCATTCCCTAGAAATTACTTCTGAAATAGCATCAGGAACTGGAAAAACTTCTGGAATAGCTACATGAGGTTTAAAAACTGAATTTAAACGCTTATTAGTTTTAATATCAAGAGGACTAGACTCCTCCATATCTAATGCAATCAACACTTCTTTAAGTAAAGAACGAATAAACTCCATCTTAAACAAATATGAAGATTTATCAGTGTCAATATCTGAGGCAGAATCTTCTGAACCAGATAGATCCTCATCAGAAAAAGATAAGTCAGAATGATGGTGGTCATTTAAAAATTCATCTGAAATATGAGAAGTTTTAAAAGACCTCTTACGTTTACTAGAAGGAGGAATAACAGACAGAGCCTTCTGAATAGAATTAGAAACAAATTCTTTTACATTAACAGGAACATCCTGAACATTAGATGTTTAAGGAACAACAACAGGTAATGAATTATTACTAATGGAAATATTATCTGCGTTTGATAGTTTATCATGACAACTAACACAAACTACAGCTGGAGGAACAGTTACCAAAAGTTTACAACAAATGCACTTAGCTTTGGTAGAACCGACATCAGGCAGCGTCTTTCCAGAAGTAGATTCTGATCCAGGGTCAGGTAGTGACATCTTGCAATATGTAATAGAAAAAACAACATATAAAGCAAAATTATCAAATTCCTTAAATGGCAGTTTCAGGAATGGGAAAAAATGCAAAACAAAACAAGCCTCTAGAAACCAGAAGCAACTAAAAAGTGAGACTGAAATAATGAAAAAAACTGGCGCCAAGTAAGACGTCCACATTTTTGGTGCCAAGAATGACGCCCATATTGTTTGGCGCCAAAAACGTCCGTAACACACATATGTCAAAAAATGACGCAATCACGTGAAAACTTCCGGCGTCAACTATGATGCCGGAAATGACGAAATTTTTGCGCCAAAAAAGTCTCGCACCAAGAATGACGCAATAAATTGAAGCATTTTCTGCACCCGCTATCCTAACAGCCCGCAATTTAGAAAAAAAAAGTCAATTGAAAATTGAAATTTTAAGGTAAGAAAAAATATGATTCATATGCATTTTCCCAAAAAAATTAAACTGACAGTCTGAAAGAAGGAATACTGATTATAAGTTTAACACATATATTTAGAACTTTACATATAAAGTGCCCAACCATAGCTTAGAGTGTCATGAATAGAAATAAGACTTACTTACCTTAAGACACTCATCTACATATAGTAGATAGCCAAACCAGTACTGAAACGAGAATCAGTAGAGGTAATGGTATATAAGAGTATATCGTCGATCTGAAAAGGGAGGTAGGAGAAGAAATCTCTACGACCGATAACAGAGAACCTATGAAATAGATCCCCTAGAGGAAGACCATGGTATTCAAATAGGCAATACTCTCTTCACATCCCTCTGACATTCACTGCACTCTGAGAGGAAAACCGGGCTTCAGCCTGCTGCGAAGCGCATATTAACGTAGAAATCTAGCACAAACTTACTTCACCACCTCCATGGGAGGCAAAGTTTGTAAAACTGAATTGTGGGTGTGGTGAGGGGTGTATTTATAGGCATTTTGAGGTTTGGGAAACTTTGCCCCTCCTGGTAGGAATGTATATCCCATACGTCACTAGCTCATGGACTCTTGCCAATTACATAAAAAATGTGCTCATCAAGTAGGAAAGAGTCATCTACTTACAGCCTCCTGCTTTCTCCCTGATTGTAATTACTTTTAGTTATTCCAGAGATAGCTTGGATGAGGTTTGCAAGGAAAATACATGTGTACACTCAAAGGAAAATAGTCCTTGCAATTAAAGATGTTTGTGAAACATCTTGTAGAAGGATAAGCCCAATTACTTTATTTTATACACCAATAATATGTGCAGTCTGTTTATCTATGTTGGTGTCTGCAACTAGCCATTTCTTAGGTCTTCTGACACACCATTGTAATGTTTTCTTGTAAAGTCATTCTAACTGTGGTATGATTAACATATGAAGCAGTGTATGCATGGAGAAACCTGAAAAGTGCTGAATTTACAGCAGTATGATTTGTGTACAAGTATACAGTAAAGGTAGTACAATGCACACAAAGCTAAATGAGTAGCAAATGCAGCAGAGTGACTGTCCAGACACACAAAGCTAATTGAAATGAAATTAATTGGACAGTTATTACCACATTGTCCATTTCCATGTTTTCTTGAGCAGTCAGTCTAGCTGTGGTATGAGTAACAAATGAAGCAGTAAGTGTAGTAATTTAGGTAGTACCATGCACACTGCTTCATGTGTTAGTCATTTAGCTGAGTGACTATCCAGGAAAACATGAGGGATGTGGTATTGACAAGGTAAATAGTAAACAAAAGGATAAGAGAGTAGTCACAGCTAAAAAATGCATGCTGTGAAAAAGAATGACAAGGCAGCACTCAAATTGCGTAAATAACAAGTGGTTTATTTGGTAAACCTACATATGTCAAAAACAATTCACAAAACCCTTAATTATACTAAAAAGGAGTAACTAGTAAACCCAGGCCTGGTTTGTACTTAATCTAACACACTACCGTAAAACTACGGTTATAACAAATGATTGTTCGAAGTATATGACATGTTTAAACTATGCACTGTTACAAACAAACAAACAATGTGTAAAAGATGTGTGAAAGATAAACTGTTGCAACAAAATTCAAAGGAGACACAGATTAACAAATGTCCGTTTACCAGAGCACTTAGTGTGAATCACACGCTCTGCAATTGAGAAATGTTACAAAGAAGCAGTTCCAGTGTTACTGATTGGAAGACCAACTGTTATAGATTACTGAGCAAACAGTCTCACCACATTCGCGGTATGAAGTTCCAGTATTCGCTTCAACACTAGCTTTTATAATTACCACTTGATCACTCCAAACTATGCATATTTCTCATGCCGGATCCTGGTAATTCTCCAAACAAAGCGATGTGTGTTAAAGCTCCATAACGGTTTCAGTACCTCCTTGTATTCAAAAACCGGAACTTCTATTCAAGACTGCTGCGTGCTTTTCAGTTGTCAGAACCACATCAAGGTAACTCGGTATGCTTTAGACCAGCTGCCAGGGACTTAGCACTCCACTTCAAACAGTTGCCGCTTCACAAAACGTCAGACATGACGCGTTTCGCCCCTCCCCTTAGTGGGCTGACTTTAGGGCCTCATCGGATGCTTGTTTGTGGTGAAAACACCCCTTTTATAGCACAATAGCTAATTTAAATATTTAATTGATGACAGTTTAAGCACCATATTGCAACCTCATTTTCAAAGATAAACAAAAACTTTATTGCACAAACATCATATTTGTTAAATAGTTACATGTTATGCAACATATACTTGGGTTTTTCTTTTTCATTCTGGGATGGCAAAATCGAAACTACACAATTTTTCTACCTTTGCAATTTTTTACATCTCTAAACCTTTACTTATCATTAAGGCTAAACTAATGACCATTATATACACAACCAAAAAATAATGTATGTATTGAGATACCAACAAGTTCTTTAACATTTGTCCCCTACTAAAGACGGTTCTACAGAAAGCATGAGAAATCTATTTTTTCATTAAGGCCATTTGGAGCCAGAGTGTTTAGTCGATAAATCCATCGGGATTCATTCCTCAACAGCATATTATCAACATCACCCCCACGGCGGTGCTGTTTTATGTGCTGGATGCCAGTTACTTTCATGATAGTGAAATCAGAATTATGATATAATTCAAAGTGTCTGGCTACTGGGCTATCCTGCTCTTTGTTCTTAATATCATCCCTATGCTCTCTGACTCGATCTTTCAGATCACGTTTTGTTTTCCCTATATAGAATAGGGGGCATGAGCAATGCAAGAGGTAAATGACACCTGTAGTGTTGCAGGTTATCCATTGTTTTATATTATATTGTCTACCTGTTAAAGTTTCAAATTTACATGTTTTTTGTATAAACCTGCAGTACACACAATGCCCACAAGGACTACAGCCTTGCCATTTGCCTCTTGTGCTTAACCAATTGGTTTTCGGTTCTCTTGTGTATTCACTTCTAACAAGCTTATCCTTAAGACTGTCAGCTCTGCGTGCTGTCAACAATGGAAAGTCTCCTACATAGTCTTTTAGTTCAGTATCAATAGTCAACATGTGCCAATATTTATTCATGATGTCTCTAAGTTTGCCCCAGTGTGCGTTGTATTTAGTTATGAGGCGTACCTTATCACCATTTCTTTTAACTACATTCTGTTTATAGAGCAGATCATTTCTTGTGCTGTTCCTAGCCCTTGTCCAGGCCCTTTTAACCTGTCTTTTAGAATATCCTCTTTCAAGGAACCTAGACGACATGTCTTTGGCCTGTGATTCAAACTCCTCTAAGTCAGAACAATTCCTTCTCAACCGAAGGAATTGGCCAACTGGAATGCCAGTTTTTAGGCATTCAGGATGGTGGCTAGTAGCATGTAAAAGGCTATTAGTGGCCGTTGATTTTCGATGGACCCTAGTGGTTAAGTGTCTACCTTCTTTCCTAATTGATAGATCTAAGAAAGTTGCTTCATCTTTACTCATTTCACATGTGAGAAAGATGTTGTACCCATTGTCAGAGTTCAAAATACTCAAGAAATTTTCAAACAACTCTTTGCTGCCCCGCCACAGGAGTAGAATATCGTCCACATAGCGGAGCCAGAGTGCCACATGTGCCTCCACCAGGGATTCAAAACACGAGAAAACCTCTCGTGCCTCCCATAAGCCTAGATGTAGACAGGCATATGTGGGGGCACATGTGGCACCCATGGCCGTGCCTTGAAGCTGTCTATAATATCTTCCATCAAATTGGAATATATTATTATTCAAAATGAGTCGTAACAAAGAGATTACAAAATCAGTGTGCTTTTGAAAATCATGCCCTCTTTGTTCTAGAAAATATCTGGTTGCTCTGATTCCCACAATATGGGGGATCGAGGAGTATAACGACTCGACATCAAGGGTCACTAACCATGTGTCTTCATCAACCTCAATGCCATCTAATTTCCTAAGGACATCTGAAGTATCTTGGACATAGGAGGGCAATGAACTTAGGAAGGGTCTCATAAAGTAGTCTATATATCTACTCGCTCCTTCCATAGGCCCCCCTATGCCCGAGATAATTGGTCGTCCTGGCGGTTTGCTCATGCTTTTATGAAGCTTGGGAATGCAGTAAAAGGTTGGCACAATAGGAAACTTTTTGAACATGAATGCATGTTCTTTGGTTGTTATTAGCCCTTCTCTCAAGGCATCATTGAGAATGAACAAAAGCTCATTACAAGATGTATCAAATGCAATTCTGTTTGTCAATTCATACTGTGTAGTGTTAGATAATTGCCTCTGGATTTCTGTCACATAGTCATTATCATTCATGACTACCAAATTACCACCCTTATCGGATGATTTAAAAATGAGACCCTTACTGCTGAGTAATTCTTTGAGAGACCTTCTCTCATCTAAACTCAAATTATCCTGAACGACTTCACATCCTTGTAAATCCCCAATCTCTCTTTCAACGCATCTTACAAAGTTTTGAATCTCTGGAGCTGTTGAGAGTGGGGGCATGTATTTGGAAGTCGGTCTAAAATTGGATTTTTTAGGGTGTTGAGTGATATCAACATCCTCATTTTGCTCCTCTAAAAGTGACAGTAAGTCATCCAGGGCAGGTTTGTCTCTTTTGTCCAGAGGCACATCCGGACCCATTTTTCTATTCATCACTTTTTTAAGTACCAGCTTCCTGGCAAATAAGTTTAGGTCTTTGATGAATTCAAATTTATCCAGATGTGCCGATGGACAGAACGACAAACCTTTACTTAGCAGTGACATTTGTGTGAGGGAAAGGGGGACGGAAGATAAGTTCACAACCCTGAGGGTGTCAACACCCCCAGATCCATGTGAGCCAAGAATAGAGGTTATACCCTCTGATTCCTGGTTAACATCCGTGTACCTCTGTTGTTCTTGTACCTCCCACCACCTCTTCTCCTGTTTGAAGAGCGTCCACCTCCCTCTCTTTCTCCTGCCCCCCCTCCTTGTTTTCCGCCTAAAGGGGGCAGGTCTAAAGAAGAGCCTGCCACAATTTCATTTTGTTCATTATCTGAGTTGTCAGTCCCTGAGTCATATGAAAACCTGCTGTTATTATTATTTCTGTAGATGTAGATCTTGTTTTTCCTTTCATCATCCTGATCTCTCATTAATTTTTTCCTCTTTCTAAATTTCACTTCATTTTGTAATTTATCTAGATTCCTTTGAATCTCTTTGTTTAATTTTTCGAAAGCTGGATCTACAGAAAAAATATTAACAGCTAAATATGCCTTTTCTACTTCAATCTTACTTTCTTCTAACTTAATTTTATCCTCTGATATCATTAATTCCATCAGTTCAATTGTACATTTAGTTAGAATTGCATTCCATTTTGCAACAAATTCATTATCAGCATTTGGTCCTCTTAAACTAATGCCAGGGTCCAATTTGATCCTTAGACCTCTTGGTATTAGTTTTTCTCTAACATAGTTCTCAAGACTAGCAATCTCCCATTTAAGTTTCAATTCTTTAATAGCTTTAGCTTTATATAATTTGAACGCTGTGAACACATCTTCACTTTTTTCATCAATATTTTGCTCATCAATGATAATTGTGGCTTTAAAAGCTTCACTCACATCACTCTGCCATCTTTCATCAGTAATTTTAAATGCCATTTTACCACCCCAGAACGAAAAGCAACAGAGTTCTTGACAAAATGGAGGATACCAAATAGTAAATAAACTCCACTCGGTTCGTAATCAAAGATAGGTGCTCAACTGAAACAGCATTAAATCAGCTGCATATGTCCAAATTATAAATTATAGAAATGTGTGCACTCTATCCAGTTTACAAACAAAAAACAATTTTGGTGCTAGCAGTCACTATACAATAGTAAACAAAAGGATAAGAGAGTAGTCACAGCTAAAAAATGCATGCTGTGAAAAAGAATGACAAGGCAGCACTCAAATTGCGTAAATAACAAGTGGTTTATTTGGTAAACCTACATATGTCAAAAACAATTCACAAAACCCTTAATTATACTAAAAAGGAGTAACTAGTAAACCCAGGCCTGGTTTGTACTTAATCTAACACACTACCGTAAAACTACGGTTATAACAAATGATTGTTCGAAGTATATGACTTGTTTAAACTATGCACTGTTACAAACAAACAAACAATGTGTAAAAGATGTGTGAAAGATAAACTGTTGCAACAAAATTCAAAGGAGACACAGATTAACAAATGTCCGTTTACCAGAGCACTTAGTGTGAATCACACGCTCTGCAATTGAGAAATGTTACAAAGAAGCAGTTCCAGTGTTACTGATTGGAAGACCAACTGTTATAGATTACTGAGCAAACAGTCTCACCACATTCGCGGTATGAAGTTCCAGTATTCGCTTCAACACTAGCTTTTATAATTACCACTTGATCACTCCAAACTATGCATATTTCTCATGCCGGATCCTGGTAATTCTCCAAACAAAGCGATGTGTGTTAAAGCTCCATAACGGTTTCAGTACCTCCTTGTATTCAAAAAACCGGAACTTCTATTCAAGACTGCTGCGTGCTTTTCAGTTGTCAGAACCACATCAAGGTAACTCGGTATGCTTTAGACCAGCTGCCAGGGACTTAGCACTCCACTTCAAACAGTTGCCGCTTCACAAAACGTCAGACATGACGCGTTTCGCCCCTCCCCTTAGTGGGCTGACTTTAGGGCCTCATCGGATGCTTGTTTGTGGTGAAAACACCCCTTTTATAGCACAATAGCTAATTTAAATATTTAATTGATGACAGTTTAAGCACCATATTGCAACCTCATTTTCAAAGATAAACAAAAACTTTATTGCACAAACATCATTTTTGTTAAATAGTTACATGTTATGCAACATATACTTGGGTTTTTCTTTTTCATTCTGGGATGGCAAAATCGAAACTACACAATTTTTCTACCTTTGCAATTTTTTACATCTCTAAACCTTTACTTATCATTAAGGCTAAACTAATGACCATTATATACACAACCAAAAAATAATGTATGTATTGAGATACCAACAAGTTCTTAACATTTGTCCCCTACTAAAGACGGTTCTACAGAAAGCATGAGAAATCTATTTTTTCATTAAGGCCATTTGGAGCCAGAGTGTTTAGTCGATAAATCCATCGGGATTCATTCCTCAACAGCATATTATCAACATCACCCCCACGGCGGTGCTGTTTTATGTGCTGGATGCCAGTTACTTTCATGATAGTGAAATCAGAATTATGATATAATTCAAAGTGTCTGGCTACTGGGCTATCCTGCTCTTTGTTCTTAATATCATCCCTATGCTCTCTGACTCGATCTTTCAGATCACGTTTTGTTTTCCCTATATAGAATAGGGGGCATGAGCAATGCAAGAGGTAAATGACACCTGTAGTGTTGCAGGTTATCCATTGTTTTATATTATATTGTCTACCTGTTAAAGTTTCAAATTTACATGTTTTTTGTATAAACCTGCAGTACACACAATGCCCACAAGGACTACAGCCTTGCCATTTGCCTCTTGTGCTTAACCAATTGGTTTTCGGTTCTCTTGTGTATTCACTTCTAACAAGCTTATCCTTAAGACTGTCAGCTCTGCGTGCTGTCAACAATGGAAAGTCTCCTACATAGTCTTTTAGTTCAGTATCAATAGTCAACATGTGCCAATATTTATTCATGATGTCTCTAAGTTTGCCCCAGTGTGCGTTGTATTTAGTTATGAGGCGTACCTTATCACCATTTCTTTTAACTACATTCTGTTTATAGAGCAGATCATTTCTTGTGCTGTTCCTAGCCCTTGTCCAGGCCCTTTTAACCTGTCTTTTAGAATATCCTCTTTCAAGGAACCTAGACGACATGTCTTTGGCCTGTGATTCAAACTCCTCTAAGTCAGAACAATTCCTTCTCAACCGAAGGAATTGGCCAACTGGAATGCCAGTTTTTAGGCATTCAGGATGGTGGCTAGTAGCATGTAAAAGGCTATTAGTGGCCGTTGATTTTCGATGGACCCTAGTGGTTAAGTGTCTACCTTCTTTCCTAATTGATAGATCTAAGAAAGTTGCTTCATCTTTACTCATTTCACATGTGAGAAAGATGTTGTACCCATTGTCAGAGTTCAAAATACTCAAGAAATTTTCAAACAACTCTTTGCTGCCCCGCCACAGGAGTAGAATATCGTCCACATAGCGGAGCCAGAGTGCCACATGTGCCTCCACCAGGGATTCAAAACACGAGAAAACCTCTCGTGCCTCCCATAAGCCTAGATGTAGACAGGCATATGTGGGGGCACATGTGGCACCCATGGCCGTGCCTTGAAGCTGTCTATAATATCTTCCATCAAATTGGAATATATTATTATTCAAAATGAGTCGTAACAAAGAGATTACAAAATCAGTGTGCTTTTGAAAATCATGCCCTCTTTGTTCTAGAAAATATCTGGTTGCTCTGATTCCCACATTATGGGGGATCGAGGAGTATAACGACTCGACATCAAGGGTCACTAACCATGTGTCTTCATCAACCTCAATGCCATCTAATTTCCTAAGGACATCTGAAGTATCTTGGACATAGGAGGGCAATGAACTTAGGAAGGGTCTCATAAAGTAGTCTATATATCTACTCGCTCCTTCCATAGGCCCCCTCCATAGGTTTTCTCGTGTTTTGAATCCCTGGTGGAGGCACATGTGGCACTCTGGCTCCGCTATGTGGACGATATTCTACTCCTGTGGCGGGGCAGCAAAGAGTTGTTTGAAAATTTCTTGAGTATTTTGAACTCTGACAATGGGTACAACATCTTTCTCACATGTGAAATGAGTAAAGATGAAGCAACTTTCTTAGATCTATCAATTAGGAAAGAAGGTAGACACTTAACCACTAGGGTCCATCGAAAATCAACGGCCACTAATAGCCTTTTACATGCTACTAGCCACCATCCTGAATGCCTAAAAACTGGCATTCCAGTTGGCCAATTCCTTCAGTTGAGAAGGAATTGTTCTGACTTAGAGGAGTTTGAATCACAGGCCAAAGACATGTCGTCTAGGTTCCTTGAAAGAGGATATTCTAAAAGACAGGTTAAAAGGGCCTGGACAAGGGCTAGGAACAGCACAAGAAATGATCTGCTCTATAAACAGAATGTAGTTAAAAGAAATGGTGATAAGGTACGCCTCATAACTAAATACAACGCACACTGGGGCAAACTTAGAGACATCATGAATAAATATTGGCACATGTTGACTATTGATACTGAACTAAAAGACTATGTAGGAGACTTTCCATTGTTGACAGCACGCAGAGCTGACAGTCTTAAGGATAAGCTTGTTAGAAGTGAATACACAAGAGAACCGAAAACCAATTGGTTAAGCACAAGAGGCAAATGGCAAGGCTGTAGTCCTTGTGGGCATTGTGTGTACTGCAGGTTTATACAAAAAACATGTAAATTTGAAACTTTAACAGGTAGACAATATAATATAAAACAATGGATAACCTGCAACACTACAGGTGTCATTTACCTCTTGCATTGCTCATGCCCCCTATTCTATATAGGGAAAACAAAACGTGATCTGAAAGATCGAGTCAGAGAGCATAGGGATGATATTAAGAACAAAGAGCAGGATAGCCCAGTAGCCAGACACTTTGAATTATATCATAATTCTGATTTCACTATCATGAAAGTAACTGGCATCCAGCACATAAAACAGCACCTCCGTGGGGGTGATGTTGATAATATGCTGTTGAGGAATGAATCCTGATGGATTTATCGACTAAACACTCTGGCTCCAAATGGCCTTAATGAAAAAATAGATTCTCATGCTTTCTGTAGAACCGTCTTTAGTAGGGGACAAATGTTAAGAACTTGTTGGTATCTCAATACATACATTATTTTTTGGTTGTGTATATAATGGTCATTAGTTTAGCCTTAATGATAAGTAAAGGTTTAGAGATGTAAAAAATTGCAAAGGTAGAAAAATTGTGTAGTTTCGATTTTGCCATCCCAGAATGAAAAAGAAAAACTCAAGTATATGTTGCATAACATGTAACTATTTAACAAATATGATGTTTGTGCAATAAAGTTTTTGTTTATCTTTGAAAATGAGGTTGCAATATGGTGCTTAAACTGTCATCAATTAAATATTTAAATTAGCTATTGTGCTATAAAAGGGGTGTTTTCACCACAAACAAGCATCCGATTAGGCCCTAAAGTCAGCCCACTAAGGGGAGGGGCGAAACGCGTCATGTCTGACGTTTTGTGAAGCGGCAACTGTTTGAAGTGGAGTGCTAAGTCCATGGCAGCTGGTCTAAAGCATACCGAGTTACCTTGATGTGGTTCTGACAACTGAAAAGCACGCAGCAGTCTTGAATAGAAGTTCCGGTTTTTGAATACAAGGAGGTACTGAAACCGTTATGGAGCTTTAACACACATCGCTTTGTTTGGAGAATTACCAGGATCCGGCATGAGAAATATGCATAGTTTGGAGTGATCAAGTGGTAATTATAAAAGCTAGTGTTGAAGCGAATACTGGAACTTCATACCGCGAATGTGGTGAGACTGTTTGCTCAGTAATCTATAACAGTTGGTCTTCCAATCAGTAACACTGGAACTGCTTCTTTGTAACATTTCTCAATTGCAGAGCGTGTGATTCACACTAAGTGCTCTGGTAAACGGACATTTGTTAATCTGTGTCTCCTTTAAATTTTGTTGCAACAGTTTATCTTTCACACATCTTTTACACATTGTTTGTTTGTTTGTAACAGTGCATAGTTTAAACATGTCATATACTTCGAACAATCATTTGTTATAACCGTAGTTTTACGGTAGTGTGTTAGATTAAGTACAAACCAGGCCTGGGTTTACTAGTTACTCCTTTTTAGTATAATTAAGGGTTTTGTGAATTGTTTTTGACATATGTAGGTTTACCAAATAAACCACTTGTTATTTACGCAATTTGAGTGCTGCCTTGTCATTCTTTTTCACAGCATGCATTTTTTAGCTGTGACTACTCTCTTATCCTTTTGTTTACTATTGTATAGTGACTGCTAGCACCAAAATTGTTTTTTGTTTGTAAACTGGATAGAGTGCACACATTTCTATAATTTATAATATTGACAAGGTAAATCCTGCAACCTGTTTTTAACATCCAGTAAGTAAGACAGAGTATATTTTATTAAATTTAAAAGAGAGAATACAATACAAAACATTGGAAGTTGGAACCTGCCCTGGTTATGGCAGTTATGGCAGTGTTTCTTCTTCTAAATTCATCTATTACTTATCATGGGGGACTGCTGATTGCTTGACTTGGATTCTGCACAACTTGCTGCTCAGACACAATGGCCATATCAGACATCACCCTGGCCTTGATGCTTGTAATTTTATCCGCATTTATGTATGGATCAAGGAATGATGCCATATCTAGCAGATCTTGAGTATCTTCATAATTTCTATTCATATATTCAAGAATTTTGGATTTCAGTGTCTTGGTAAGGTCAGAATAATTTTCCTCCAGAGCCAGTTTTTTTTTGTTTAATAGATGCAGAATTGGTTTCACATATGATACACTGACTTAGTTTTCTCCAGAAGTAATTTCGAGATGGCAGTTGGTATCTCTTGTCAAGTGTGTGTCTCATTCTTTTGAAGCTTTCTTTACTAACCGTGTATGCAGGCACCATGTCTTTGCATATATTAAATGCAATAGTGTTGGTTATTTCTCTATGCCTTTTAGAGATCTTCACATATGGTGATGTCACTGTGTTTGCAAATGCTTTTATGATTACTTTTTGCTGCTCAACTTTATCTTCACAGCTTGTTTGTGTTGTCTTTTCTCTATCAGGGTTTTTTTTTTTGCTATACATAGTTTAAAGATTTCCTTATGCCGCTGTTTAAGGTGCTGGAACAGGTTTGATGTGTTACTTTGTTTTGCTGCAACTCTCGTTCCACAAGTCTTGCAGATTACTTGGTTCTGCTTCACATCATCTTTTCTGAATCCAAAATATTCCCAAACAACTGTTGTTGAATTTTTCTTTGGCACCAACAATTTATTAGCAACATCAACATCATCATCGTTATTGTTGGGCATGGACAGCTCTTCAGAACTTATCTTGAATTTTATGTACAGCGCGCCGCACAAAATACCAGCTGGCACAAAAAATGAGGAGATTTAAACTACGGGAGTCTACCGCACACACTGCAAGCTACCATAGAAAATGAGGATATTATACTACCGCTCACACTGCCAGTATCAGTGGCACTGGCAACCGTGGCACAATGATAGAGAAGAGACCACATCATCATGTTTAATTGAGACTGAGGCAACACTGGCTTTCACTGGAGGAGACTGACCTTGCAGTTGTAGAAAACACTGGCTTTGGATGACTGACATTGCAGTTGTAGAAAACACAGACTTTGGATGACTGACCTTGCTGTTGTAGAAGACACAGGCTAGCCTTGCAGAGTTGCAGTGCACTCGCAGGATAACTTTGCTGTAATAGAAGAAGAAGAAACAGGCTGCAGAATGTCGATGACCTTGCTGTTGTAAAGGAAGAAGCAGGATGTGGATGACCTTGCTGTTGTAGAAGAAGAAGCAGGATGTGGATGACCTTGCTGTTATAGAAGAAGAAGCAGGATGTGGATGACCTTGCTGTTATAGAAGAAGAAGCAGGATGTGGATGACCTTGCTGTTATAGAAGAAGAAGCAGGATGTGGATGACCTTGCTGTTATAGAAGAAGAAGCAGGATGTGGATGACCTTGCTGTTGTAGAAGAAGAAACTGTCACGCTGCTCTAGCTGTTGCTAGGGGGACAGCATCTCCTTTCCTGCTCGTTGTCAGGAGCTGTGTCAGGTCCGGATGCGTGCAGCGCTGACATCATCGCCGCACGCTCCTCTCTCTGATGCCGGTCCGGATTCCTGTGGCGTGAATCCTGCGCCTATGTAAGTTGCTCAGAACGATCTATCACTGCCCAAGTATAGGTGTTACTTTGTGTGCTCCTGGGTATGATAGATCGATATTCACTGGATTGCCTTATTGTTGTTGAACCCTCCCTGTCTCACTACTTTGCCTGTTAAACCCTAAATTGCTGGATTGATTTACTGCTGCAGAACTCTGCTTGACTGACCACTCTGCCTGTTAACCCCTATATTGCTGGATTGATATACTGCTGCTGACCTCTGCTTGTCTGACCACTCTGCTTGATTAACCCTTATTGTTCTGGATTGCCTCTCTGTTGCCAAACCCTGCCTGACAATTCTAGTGGTTTACCCTTGGACTGCTTTACCGTTGCCAAACCCTGCCTGACCATTCTAGTGGTTCACCCTTGGACTGCTTTACCGTTGCCAAACCCTGCCTGACCATTCTAGTGGTTTGCCTTTGGACTACTTTGCCTTTGCTAATTCCTGCTTGCCTGACCCTTCTTGTGGTTTGCCCCTGAACTGCATTTCTCTGATTCCCTGCCTGTTGCCGCTGAAGACTATCCTGCCTGTGGTGAGTGCTGGTTACCTCATCTTGCGAACTTTCTCTGCTCTTGGATATTTCCTATCATTCTTGCTCGACGCCGGGATAAGACTACTGGCCGAGTTCGGTCTGATAGTGGAATATCCCATGAGCGTTACATTATACTTGGGCCATGGAGCCAGATGAGGTGGCAAGAGCAGTTTATCTTCAGAGACATAAGTTGGGAACCCATACCACGCAGTTGCAGAGTATGAATTCCATACTAGAGGCTATAACTGCTCAAATCTCCACTAATTTCAGTGAGGAATACCGCTCCTGTTGTTGTACCACCAATCTCTGCTCCTAGTACTGCGGCTTCTTCCTCTGCTTCTGGAAGTATACCCTGGATACCATTGCCTGACAAGTATGACGGTACTACTGATTGCAGGGGTTTTCTTAACCAATGCAGGCTGCACTTCCGCAATGATCCCCACACCTTTCAGTCTCACCAATCAAGGGTCACCTTTATCATTTCTTTACTGAAAGACAAGGCCCTTTCGCTCCACTCTGTTTCATTTCTGCACTTACTTCTTTCTTTGGGACTTCTGGCCGTACTTCTGCTGCAGAATTTTCTCTCCTAGATCTCCGCCAGGGCAATAGAACTGTGGCACAATTTGCCATCAAGTTTTGCACCATGGCACTAGAGACCAGTTGGGATGGCAGTGCCCTCAAGGCAGCTTTTAGGAGGGGTCTGCATGAACGCATCAAAGACGAACTCACTTATCATGATATTCCCTCTTATTTGGATGACTTTATATCACTTTGTATCAGTCTAGACACTTGCTTCCAGGAGAGACCAGCCGAGAGAGACAGAACTTGGAGAATCCTTTCCTCCCATCCTTCTATTCGTCCGGTTTCTGCAGTGTTCTCTACCCCTTCAACTTCTCCAGCCACCCCAGTAGCGGAACCCATGGATCTTTCCTCCTTCAAACCCTCAGAGTCTGAAAGACAGAGAAGAAGGAGATTGAGACTATGCTTTTATTGCGGTTCTAACTCCCACCAATTAAAGAACTGTGACATTCGGCCGGGAAAAGCCAATGTTTAGGGGATAACACTGGGATACCTCTAAGCATGATCTCTACTAAATCCCCTCACTCCTCTCATATTCTGTTACATGTTACCCTTTTCAGGGGCAGCTGGAAACTTTCTGGATCACCATTTTATGATTCACGCTGGCTTACCTCTTTTGCAAAAAATCACATTGTCTCACGATAACTACTCTGGATGGCATCCCCCTTGGTTCAGGGTTGATCCATTTTGAGTCAGTACCCCTGACCCTGACTGTGGGAGTCCTTCATACCGAACAGCTGCAGTTCAAGGTCATTCATTCCTCAGCACAGCCTGTCATCCTTGGCTTTCGGATACACAATCCTCATTTTGACTGGGCTGAAGGACAACTGGCCTCCTTGGGTACCTCCTGTTTCCAATCCTGCCTTGCTAAAGTCACACCTCTGCTCCGCATCCCCATAGCCAGTATACAGACTCCTCCAAACCTTCCCTCAGTATATACAGACTTTGCAGATGTGTTTGAGAAAAAAAGCAGCCAACGTGCTGCCACCCCACCGTCCTTATGACTGCAAACTCGACCACTTTCCTGGAGCCCCACTTCCTAAAGGGAGGACTTATCTATCTGGATGACATCCTTGTTTTTTCTTCCACTTTGGAGCATCATAAACGCATGAAACAGGTACTTCAACGTCTCAGAGACAATTCTTTGGTAGCCAAGCTAGAAAAATGTGAGTTTGATCAAGTTCAAATCCAATTCCGTGGTTATGTCATCTCAAAGGAGGGTTTTGCCATGGATCCTGCTAAACTCACCACAGTTTTAGAATGGCCTCAACCTACTTTATTAAAGGAATTACAGAGATTCTTGGGGTTCTCCAATTATTACCACAAGTTTATAAAGAACTTTTCTCAAACAGTTGCTCCACTCACTAAATTGACAAAACGGAACAAAGACTGTAAACATTTGCCTCCTAAAGCCATAAATGCCTTCTCTCGTCTGATTAAGGCTTTTCTGTTCTGTTCTCCGCCATCCTGATCCTGACCTACAGTTCACTTTAGAGGTTGATGCTTCCGAGATAGGGGCTGGAGCAGTTCTAACCCAAAGGTATCCTTTGACTTCCAAGTCAAACCCTGTAACCTTTTTCTCTAAACACTTTACTCCTGCAGAGAGGAATTACAATGTGGGTAATTGTGAACTCTTAGCCAATAAGATGGCTTTGACTGAATGGAGTCATTGGTTAGAGTGCACCGCCAATCCCATTCAGATTCTCACGACCACAAGAATCTGACTTACCTATAGACTGCTCATCAACTCATTCCTCGACAGGCCAGGTGGGCCTTGTTCTTTTCCCATTTTAATTTTGTGGTCTTTTATCTTCCTGGGACCAAGAACAAGAAGGTGGATGCCCTTTCCCGTCAGTTCCCTCACTCAAGTGATTCTTCTGAAGCTCCTTTTGAACACATCATACCTCCCTCCTGTGTGGTTGCTCAACTAAATACCACCCTTCTGCAAAGACTGCAACGTGCGCAGTCTAGTAAACCTCCTGGAGACTCCATGGCCTCCGATATCCTCTTTGTGCCTCCTGAACCTATGCACCCCTGTGCTATCCTGGGCTCATGATAGTAAACTCTCAGGACATCCTGGTTTGACTAGGACTTTTAAGCATCTTTCCCAACATGTTTGGTGGCCTACTATGAAGTCTGACACTCAGGATTATGTGAAAGCCTGAACAACTTGTGGTGCCAACAAGACTCCCCAATCCTTGCCTCCTGGCTTGCTCTAACCATTGTCCATTCCCAAACAACCATGGACACACATAACTATGGACTCCATTGTGGACCTCCCACCTTCTGACCACCATACAGTTATCTAGGTTGTGGTGGATCGGTTCTCCAGACTGGCTCATTTTGTACCCTTAACAAAACTGCCTTCGGCCCAGGAATTATCTTCTCTTTTTATCTCTTTCATGTGGTACGACTTCATGGCATTCCTGTGAATATCGTTTCCGACAGAGGTCCACAATTCATCTCTACCTTTTAGAGAGCCTTTTGCAAGTTGACTGGAACCACTGTTTCCTTGTCTTCTGGCTACCATCCTCAGACCAATGGACTAACAGAGAGTAAACCAGGATCTCAAGGCCTATCTCAGAGCCTTTGTCAATTCTCTCCATGTCAATTGGTCTGACTTGCTGCCCCTAGCTGAGCTAGCAAGAAACACTCATTGGCACTCTTCTCTACAATGTTCTCCATTTCAAGCAGCAGTAGGGTATCAACCTCGTGTCTTCCCTCTTTCTACTCTGTCTCCTGTTGCCTACAAAGTGGCCTTGCCCAAAACACTACGCACACACCCAGTCTTCCATATCTCTCTACGCTCCTGGTCCATGGCTACTCTGAATATGAGGTTGCTAAGATCCTGGACTCCAGATACAGGTGCAGACAACTGCAGTATCTTGTACATTGGAAGAGTTATTCTGTGGCGGATCATTCCTGCCCGTGACGTACATGCTCCATCTTTGGTCTCCAGATTCCATGTTGCTCATCCTTTGAAGCTGACTCTGGTTCCAGAGGAAACCCTTGAGAGGGTGGCTATGTCATGCTGCGCCGCTCTAGCTGTTGATCTATCACTGACCAAGTATAGGTGTTACTTTGTGTGCTCCTGGGTGTGATAGATCGTTATTTTCTGGATTGCCTTATTTTTGTTGAACCCTGCCTGTCTGACTACTCTGCCTGTTAACCCCTAAATTGCTGGATTGATATACTGCTGCTGAACTCTGCTTGTCTGACCACTCTGCCTGTTAACCCCTAAATTGCTGGATTGATATACTGCTGCTGAACTCTGCTTGTCTGACCACTCTGCTTGATTAACTCCTATTGTTCTGGATTGCCTCTTTGTTGCCAAACCCTGCCTGCCTGACCATTCTAGTGGTTTACCGTTGGACTGCTTTGCCGTTGCCAAGTCCTGCCTGCCTGACCCTTCTTGTGGTATGCCCCTGAACTGCCTTTCTCTGATTCCCTGCCTGTTGCAGCCGAAGAATATCCTGCCTGTGGTGAGTACCGCTTACCTCATCTTGCAAACTTTCTCTGCTCTGGGATATTCCCTATCATTCCGGCTCGATGCCAGGATAAGAAGACTACTGGCCGAGCTCGGTCTGATAGTGGAATATCCCACGAGCATTACAGAAACAGGCTGCAGGATGAGGATGACCTTGCTGTTGTAGGAGAAGAAACAGGCTGCAATCTTCTGGAACCACAGCTGTTGGCTGACTTTGGTGAACTTGATAATAAAAGGAGACGACACACAGGCAGTCTTTGCTGTTGGTTGAACAATGAACATAAAAGATTTTTAGAATAAGGTGGTGTGAGGGAGGAAAATAGACAACATAGAATAGGGGTGGTCAGGGGAGACAAGTTCTACTTTTTGGAAAGACAACAAACAAACGCACAGAAACAGTAATGGACTGGGAGAGACAAGAAAAAAACACTCACCTAGATTTAGACTTTTGCGGCCAAAGGGGTGCGTTAGCTACGCGTGTTTTTTTTTTTCTAGCGCTGCTTCTAAACAACACTGGTATTTAGAGTTCTCTGAAGGGCTGCGTTAGGCTCCAAAAAGGGAGCGTACAGGCATATTTACCGCCACTTCAACGCTCAATACCAGCGTTGCTTACGGTAGCGGCTAGCTGGAAAAACATGCACGTGCACGATTCCCCCCTAGGAAACAATAGGGAAGTTTGGGCTGAAAAAAAACCTAACACCTGCAAGAAAGCAGCGTTAAGCTCCTAACACAGCCCCATTGTTTCCTATCGGAATTCGAGGGACGCCATCTTGGATGACGTCATTTAAAAGAACCTTCATTCGGCGAGTAGGCATCGGTAGAAGAGGATGGATCCGCGTCGGCTGGAAGAAGATGGCTCCGCTTCGCTCCGGATGGATGAAGATAGAAGATGCCGCTTGGATGAAGATGTCTACCGGTCCGGATGTCCTCTTCTGCCCGGATAGGATGAAGACTTCTGACGCTCCGGATGTCTTCTCTTGGTCCATCGGTGCTCGGCTGGGTGAAGACGACTCAAGGTAGAGAGATCTTCAGGAGGGTAGTGTTAGGTTTATTTAAGGGGGGTTTGGGTTAGAGTAGGGGTATGTGGGTGGTGGGTTGTAATGTTGGGGGGTGGGGTATTGTATGGGTTTTTTTACAGGCAAAAGAGCTGATTTCTTTGGGGCATGCCCCTGCAAAAAGCCCTTTTAAGGGCTGGTAAGGTAATAGAGCTGTTAACTTTTTAATTTAGATTAGGGTAGGGAATTTTTTTATTTTGGGGGGCTTTGTTATTTTATTAGGGGGCTTAGGAGTAGGTGTAATTAGCTTAAAATTCTTGTAATCTTTTTTTATTTTTTGTAATTTAGTGTTGTTTGTTTTTTGTAATTTAGTTTATTTAATTGTAGGTACTTGTAGTTAATTGATTTAATTTATTTATTGATAGTGTAGTGTTAGGTTTAATTGTAACTTAGGTTAGGATTTATTTTACAGGTAATTTTGTAATTATTTTAACTAGGTAGCTATTAAATAGTAAATAACTATTTAATAGCTATTGTACCTAGTTAAAATAAATACAAAGTTGCCTGTAAAATAAATATAAATCCTAAAATAGCTACAATATAATTATTTCGTTATATTGTAGCTATATTAGGGTTTATTTTACAGGTAAGTATTTAGTTTTAAATAGGAATACTTTAGTTAATAATATTTAATTTATTTCGTTAGAATAAAATTATATTTAACTTAGGGGGGTGTTAGGGTTAGGGTTAGACTTAGCTTTAGGGGTTAATACATTTATTAGAGTGGCGGCGAGGTCCGGTCAGCAGATTAGGGGTTAATAAGTGTAGTTAGGTAGTGGCGATGTTGGGGGGGAGAAAATTAGGGGTTAATTAATATAATATAGGGGTCGGCGATGTTAGGGGCAGCATATTAGGGGTACATAGGTATAATGTAGGTGGCGGCGATGTGCGGTCGGCAGATTAGGGGTTAAAAAAATGTCTTATAGTGGCGGCGATGTGGGGGGGGGCTCGGTTTAGGGGTACATAGGTAGTTTATGGGTGTTAGTATACTTTAGAGCACAGTAGTAGCAACAAACACTGTGGGGGACTTTAAAAATGCATGGGACAAGCATAGGGCTATCCTACGAACTAGATAAGTTTATACTGTTAGGTAAGGTGGGGCAGACTTGCTGGGCCTATGGCTCTTATCTGCCGTCAATATCTATGTTTCTATGTTTCTATGTTTCTATCTAAGTAGTTAAGAGCTTTATAAACCGGCGTTAGCCCAGAAAGCTCTTAACTACTGACTTTTTTCTGCAGCTGGAGTCTTGTCGGTAGAGGGTCTAATGCACAATTCAGCCAAGACTCTAAATACCGGCGTTAGGAAGATCCCATTGAAAAGATAGGATACGCAATTGGCGTAAGGGGATCTGCGGTATGGAAAAGTCGCGGCTTGGAAGTGAGCGTTAGACCCTTTCCTGGCTGACTCTAAATACCAGCGGGCGGTAAAAAGCAGCGTTAGGACCCCTTAACGCTGCTTTTGACGGCTACCGCAGAACTCTAAATCTAGGCGACTTTTTTTATTGATTTAATTAATGTATTTTGTGTTCAACTTCTGAATCAATCAAGAGCAATAGAGCATGCAATTTTAAACAACATTCGCAATTGAATTGACTTATATTAGTAGCTTAGCTATTTTCTTATTTCTTAAACACAATTGGTTAGGCATACTTCAGGGCTGCTATTTTGTAGCTGCACAATGCACATGGACAGGTTAATAGGGCATTGCACACCTGACACAATGAATGCAGATTGCACATTTAAGCATCATGCTATTTTGGCTAACCAAAATGCATAATTATTTCTTATTGTTGCAGCAATCAAAAATAAAACAATCTGACTTGCATTGCAGCTTACAATAAAAAATATTCCAATTTGTTTTTCTTCTTCTTATTATTTTTTTTTTAATTACTTGCATTGCACTGCAGCAGCATCCATCCATTCCATAAAGAATGACACAAAATAAAAATGTTATTAAACAAAAATTACTTTTTTGGGAACATCAATTACAGAATATAGATAATTTTTTATTACGTATAAAAAAATATTTAGCTACTGTTATTATACACTTATTAAAAAGAATGAGGGGAGTAGGCTGTTTTAAGAATTGCGCCGGGCCCTTAATTTAGACACAGCTGAACCTGTTTAAAGGATTGAAAATGCAGACCCTTAAAATATATATTAAGAAAAACTTTAAGAGAGAGAAGTTTGTAGAGACCAAATAAGTAACTACACAAAAGACAGGGATATCAGCATTTTCATTTTAATAGGTAAAAATAACCTTAACATACATCCCTATCAGGGAAAGTACAAGACGGTGCAGTACAGTTCCTGCAAGCCTATACCAGACAGAGATCCTGATACTGGCTTTTACATGGGAACCACATACAAAGAATGCACAGAGAGCTAAGGTCACACAGTCCTAGGACATCAAATTCACAACATTCACTCATGCAGTCAACAATTAGCTTGAATCAACAAACAACACCTCTAACAGAGGATGGCAGTGCAACACTTGCACTAATCGGCCAACATGTTAATCATTGAGGATCTATGTTTGCTAAAACAGATAGTGAACACAACTATATTAAATAGTTATAAAGAATATTGTAAACATATATGCATAGGATGTTAAGTGCAAAGGTAAATTATGACTGAAAGATTGTAATTGAAACCTAGTGGGAAACCAAGCAACACCTATTTCAGAGGGCACCCCTAACATCTAGGAAGGATATGGTGTCTTGAAATTTTCCATTTAGGATCTATGCTTGGTCTTCCTAATATCAAGGTGACAATCTTACCAAATTAATTTGACAAATACAATCAAATGTCAGAATTATTGCAAGGAAACAAAAAGGCAAGTGATATATACATATATCATAATACACATAATGAACCACGCAAGTGATATATACATATATCATAATACACATAATGAACCACATGGCAAGTAATGGAATGTATCTCCTCCGAACTTGTAGTATAATGTTTACACACTGTCCAGAGTACAGGTATCACATATGCCTGATACACCAAGCGCCATGCAATTACTTTCTCAGAGGGGTAAAATTCCTTCCCTCTATTGCAATGTAGACATAGTAATTCTTAAGGCCATCCTCTCGAGCAAAGAAGCAGCAATCATGTATCCAAACTGCTTGGTTAGGCTTTTGAACTGTCAAGTTAGTTACCAAATGTTTCCATTCTGTTGCGAACTTTGTTTGTTCCAGGGCTGAGCACTACTGGACTGCAAACTGGTATAATAAGGGTAATGGTAACTAATGTAAATTTAAAATGAACACATAATTAGAGGAAAAATATAATACAAAAAATTTGTTGTGCACTGCACCACTGTGTACTGATGATTGATGACCTATCTTCTGAGAATCTACACTTGACTCAACTAAATTATATATGAAATAAAATATAATAATTACATTTATCATCTATTTAGTAAGTAACTCTATCATTCATCCGCTATAAGTAGGCTGACCATATCGCCGCTTTAAAAAGGGACACATATGAAAAATACATATGTCAGGGTTCTTATACAAAACATTTCTTTAAACAGCCCTGACACATGTATTTTTCATATGTGTCCCTTTTTAAAGCGGCAATATGGTCAGCCTATCTATAATATATCTACTAGATAGATGATAGAGATAGAGTAGTAGATATTATTTATATATATTTTTGTAACGTGTTCAATATATTATTGTTTACAATTCACTTTATTATCTGTTATTTGTAGAGCGCCAACAGATTCCACAGTGCTAATACAGCACTTCACAATACATCCTACAAGCAACCTTTAATGAACATATAGAAAAAAATATATTGTAAAATGTAATCAAACTCAATGTTATGCGTCACAGAAGTAAAAAAAAAAAAAAAAAGTAAGGCACTTTAAAGTTTTTGTACAATACTCACTTTCACAACTTTGAGCTGTCCCACCACCACACAACCGCTTGACCACCGCCACCCCACTCCCAGTTGAGATGCTCCCACACACGCAATCTCTGCAAAAATGGCTGTTTCACTTTCCTCCCTCTCCGCATCCGATTTCATGACGATCTGAATTTATTTATTTTTTACAAAGAATCGCAGCGCTTAATCGTGCAGCCCTACTATAGGTGTTACATAACTATTGTCATATAATATATACTATAGGTGTTGAATATCTTATCATATAATATATACTGTAGATGTTACATAGCTGTTGTCATATAATATATACTGTGTGTGTTACATATCTGTTGTCATATAATATATACTGTAGATGTTACATAGCTGTTGTCATATAATATATACTATAGGTGTTGCACATCTTATCATATAATATATACTGTAGGTGTTGCACATCTTATCATATAATATATACTGTAGATGTTACATAGCTGTTGTCATATAATATATACTATAGGTGTTGCACATCTTATCATATAATATATACTGTAGGTGTTGCACATCTTATCATATAATATATACTGTAGGTGTTGCACATCTTATCATATAATATATACTGTAGGTGTTACATAGCTGTTGTCATATAATATATACTATAGGTGTTGCACATCTTATCATATAATATATACTGTAGGTGTTGCACATCTTATCATATAATATATACTATAGGTGTTGCACATCTTATCATATAATATATACTGTAGGTGTTACATAGCAGTTGTCATATAACATATACTATAGGTGTTACATATCTGTTACCATATAATATATACTGTAGGTGCTACATATCTGTTGTCATATAATATATACTATAACTGTCATATAATATATACTGTTGGTGTTACATAGCTGCTGTCATATAATATATACTGTAGGTGTTACATAACTGCTGTCATATAATATATACTATAGGTGTTACATAACTGTTGTCATATAATATATACTGTTGGTGTTACATAACTGTTGTCATATAATATATACTATAACTGTCATATAATATATACTATAGGTGTTACATAACTGTTGTAATATAATATATACAATAACTGTCATATAATATATACTGTTGGTGTTACATAACTGTTGTCATATAATATATACTATAACTGTCATATAATATATACTGTTGGTGTTACATTACTGCTGTCATATAATATATACTGTTGGTGATACATAACTGTTGTCATATAATATATACTATAACTGTCATATAATATATACTGTTGGTGTTACACAACTGTTGTCATATAATATATACTGTAGGTGTTACATATCTGTTGTAATATAATATATACTATGGGGCCTAGTTATCAAGCCGTCAACCTCAAATACGCTGCGTATTCCGCAGCGTATTTGTGGCGAGGCTGATACGCCTTAGTTATCAAAGGCTCGAGACCGGCAAAAGTAGAATTTTGTGACGTAAGCTTCGATCCGCCGGACTCAGTCCGACACAGATCGATTCTTACATCACTCCAGATGTTCCGCACACAAGTGCGGCACATTCTCACTACTTTTGCTAGCTATCAAAAAACTAGCAGGTACGCTCGGCACTTTTACGGCCCAGCGTACCTGGTTTTCAAAGCGCCAGCCTGGAGGCGGCGGATCCCATAGGAATCAATGGGAGTCTGACCATAGCGAAAGTACAAGTTCGCTGCTGACAGACATCCCATTGATTTCTATGGGAGCTGTCTACACCTAACACCCTAACATGTACCCCGAGTCTAAACACCACTAATCTGACCCCCCCTACACCGCCGCAACTAAATAAAGTTATTACCCCCTAAACCGCCGCTCCCGGAGCCCACCGCAAGCTACTCTATACATATTAACCCCTAAACCGCCGCTCCCGGAGCCCACCGCAACTATAATAAATGTATTAACCCCTAAACCGCCGCTCCCTGAACCCGCCGCAACCTATATTAAATGTATTAACCCCTATCCTGCCCCCCCTACACCGTCGCCACCTATAATAAATTTATTAACCCCTATCCTGCCCCCCACTACGCCGCCGCCACTGTAATAAAATTATTAACCCCTAAACCTAACCCTAACCCTAACGCCCCCTAACTTAAATATTAATTAAATAAATCTAAATAAATTAACTCTTATTAACTAAATGAATCCTATTTAAAACTAAATACTTACCTTTAAAATAAACCCTAATATAGCTACAATATAAATAATAATTATATTCTAGCTATCTTAGGATTTATATTTATTTTACAGGTAACTTTGTATTTATTTTAGCTAGTTAGAATAGTTATTAAATAGTTATTAACTATTTAATAACTACCTAGCTAAAAGAAATACAAAATTACCTGTAAAATAAATCCTAACTTAAGTTACAATTAAACCTAATACTACACTATCATTAAATTAACTAAATAAACTACCTACAAAGAACTACAATGAAATACAATTACATAAACTAACTAAAGTACAAAAAATAAAAAAAGCTAAGTTACAAAAAATAAAAAATTAAGTTACAAACATGTTAAAAATATTACAACAATTTTAAGCTACTTACACCTAATCTAAGCCCCCTAATAAAATAACAAACCCCCCCAAAATAAAAAAAATCCCTACCCTATTCTAAATTACATAAACTTCAAAGCTCTTTTACCTTACCAGCCCTTAAAAGGGCCATTTGTGGGGGCATGCCCCAAAAAGTTCAGCTCTTTTGCCTGTAAAATAAAAATACAACCCCCCCCCCAACATTAAAACCCACCACCCACATACCCCTAATCTAACCCAAACCCCCCTTACAAAAACCTAACACTAATCCCCTGAAGATCATCCTACCTTGAGTCGTCTTCACTCAGCCGAGCCACCGATGGAACTGAAGAGGACATCCGGAGCGGAAGAAGTTAATCCTCCAAGCGGCGCTGAAGAAATCTTCCATCCGATGAAGTCATCATCCAGGCGGCGCTGAAGAAGTCTTCGATCCGGCCGATGTCATCTTCAAAGAGGCGCTGAAGAGGTCTTCTATCCGGGCGAAGTCATCTTCCAAGCCGGGTCTTGAATCTTCCTTCCGCCGACGCGGAACCACCTTCTTCACCGACGGACTACGACGAATGACGGCTCCTTTAAGGGACGTCATCCAAGATGGCGTCCCCTCAATTCCGATTGGCTGATAGGATTCTATCAGCCAATCGGAATTAAGGTAGGAAAATCTGATTGGCTGATGGAATCAGCCAATCAGATTCAAGTTCAATCCGATTGGCTGATCCAATCAGCCAATCAGATTGAGCTTGCATTCTATTGGCTGATCGGACCAGCCAATAGAATGCGAGCTCAATCTGATTGGCTGATTCCATCAGCCAATCAGATTTTCCTACCTTAATTCCGATTGGCTGATAGAATCCTATCAGCCAATCGGAATTGAGGGGACGCCATCTTGGAGGACGTCCCTTAAAGGAGCCGTCATTCGTCGTAGTCCGTCGGTGAAGAAGGTGGTTCCGCGTCGGCGGAAGGAAGATTCAAGACCCGGCTTGGAAGATGACTTCGCCCGGATAGAAGACCTCTTCAGCGCCTCTTTGAAGATGACATCGGCCGGATCGAAGACTTCTTCAGCGCCGCCTGGATGATGACTTCATCGGATGGAAGATTTCTTCAGCGCCGCTTGGAGGATTAACTTCTTCCGCTCCGGATGTCCTCTTCAGTTCCATCGGTGGCTCGGCTGAGTGAAGACGACTCAAGGTAGGGTGATCTTCAGGGGATTAGTGTTAGGTTTTTGTAAGGGGGGTTTGGGTTAGATTAGGGGTATGTGGGTGGTGGGTTTTAATGTTGGGGGGGGGTTGTATTTTTATTTTACAGGCAAAAGAGCTGAACTTTTTGGGGCATGCCCCCACAAATGGCCCTTTTAAGGGCTGGTAAGGTAGAAGAGCTTTGAAATTTATGTAATTTAGAATAGGGTAGGGATTTTTTTTATTTTGGGGGGGTTTGTTATTTTATTAGGGGGCTTAGATTAGGTGTAAGTAGCTTAAAATTGTTGTAATATTTTTAACATGTTTGTAACTTAATTTTTTATTTTTTGTAACTTAGCTTTTTTTATTTTTTGTACTTTAGTTAGTTTATGTAATTGTATTTCATTGTAGTTCTTTGTAGGTAGTTTATTTAGTTAATTTAATGATAGTGTAGTATTAGGTTTAATTGTAACTTAAGTTAGGATTTATTTTACAGGTAATTTTGTATTTCTTTTAGCTAGGTAGTTATTAAATAGTTAATAACTATTTAATAACTATTCTAACTAGCTAAAATAAATACAAAGTTACCTGTAAAATAAATATAAATCCTAAGATAGCTATAATATAATTATTAATTACATTGTAGCTATCTTAGGGTTTATTTTACAGGTAAGTATTTATTTTTAAATAGGAATAATTTATTAAAGTATAGTGTAGTGTTAGGTGTAATTGTAACTTAGGTTAGGATTTATTTCACAGGTACATTTCTCTTTATTTTAGCTAGGTAAGCTATTAAATAGTTAATAACTATTTAATAGTTATTGTACATGGTTAAAATAAATTGAAAGGTACCTGTAAAATAAAAATAAATCCTAAGATAGCTAGAATATAATTATTATTTATATTGTAGCTATATTAGGGTTTATTTTAAAGGTAAGTATTTAGTTTTAAATAGGATTCATTTAGTTAATAAGAGTTAATTTATTTAGATTTATTTAATTAATATTTAAGTTAGGGGGGCGATATGGTTAGGGTTAGACTTAGGTTTAGGGGTTAATCATTTTATTACAGTGGCGGCGGCGTAGTGGGGGGCAGGATAGGGGTTAATAAATGTATTATAGGTTGCGGCGGGTTCATGGAGCGGCGGTTTAGGGGTTAAACTATTTATTTAGTTGCGGAGAGGTGCGGGATCAGCAGGATAGGGGTTAATAATTTTATAATAGAGGGCGACGGTATAGGGGGGGCAGGATAGGGGTTACTAGGTATAATGTAGGTGGCAGCGGTGTCCGGGAGCGGCGGTTTAGGGGTTAATACATTTATAAGAGTTGCGGCGGGGTCTAGGAGCGGCGGTTTAGGGGGTAGTAACTTTATTTAGTTGCGGGAGGTTCCGGGGGCGCCGGTATAGGGGGTAGAACAGTGCAGTTTAGTGTGAGTGCTTAGTGACAGGCTAGCAATAAAGCTGGGAAAAAGCCGAAGGGCAGCGAGATCGGATGAGTGATAACTGTCACAGTCCGCTGCTCCTCGCCCCGCGGCTTTTTGACAGCTTTATTTGATAACTTAGGCGTATTTTTTCAGGTCCGCGGCGGCGAAGGTAGGCGAGCTTAGGCGGACGTATTGGGCCGGCGAAGCCAGAAAAGTAGACGGCTTGATAACTAGCCCCCTATAGGTGTTAAATATCTGTTGTCATATAATATATACTGTGGTGTTACATAACTGTTGTAATATAATATATACTATAGATGTTACATAACTGTTGTCATATAATATATACTGTTGGTGTTACATAACTGTTGTCATATAATGTATACTGTCGGTGTTACATAACTGTTGTCATATAATATATACTGTTGGTGTTACATAACTGCTGTCATATAATATATAATGTAGGTTTTACATATCTGTTGTCATATAATATATACTGTAGGTGAAACATAACTGTTGTCATATAATATATACTGTAGGTGTTACATAACTGTTGTCATATAATATATACTGTATGTGTTACATATCTGTTGTCATATAATATATACTGTAGGTGTTACATAATTGTTGTCATATAATATATACTGTAACTGTCATATAATATATACTATAGGTGTTACATAACTGTTGTCATATAATATATACTGTAGGTGTTACATAACTGTTGTCATATAATATATACTGTAGGTGTTACATAACTGTTGTCATATAATATATACTATAACTGTCATATAATATATACTGTAGGTGTTACATAACTGTTGTCATAAAATATATACTGTAGGTGTTACATAACCGTTGTCATATAATATATACTATAAATGTCATATAATATATACTGTAGGTGTTAAATAACTGTTGTCATATAATATATACTATAACTGTGATATAATATATACTATAGGTGTTACATAACTGTTGCCATATAATATATACTATAGGTGTTACATAACTGTTGTAATATAATATATATTGTTGGTGTTACATAACTGTTGTCATATAATATAGTATATACTGTAGGTGTTACATAACTGTTGTCATATAATATATACTGTAGGTGTTACATAACTGTTGTCATATAATATATACTATAGGTGTTACATAACTGTTGTCATATAATAAATACTATAGGTGTTATATAACTGTTGTCATATAATATATACTATAACTGTCATATACTATATATACTATAGGTGTTACATAACTGTTGCCATATAATATATACTATAGGTGTTACATAACTGTTGTCATATAATATATACTATAACTGTCATATAATATATACTATAACTGTCATATAATATATACTATAGGTGTTACATAACTGTTGTCATATAATATATACTATAGGTGTTACATAACTGTTGTAATATAATATATATTGTTGGTGTTACATAACTGTTGTCATATAATATATACTGTAGGTGTTACATAACTGTTGTCATATAATATATACTGTAGGTGTTACATAACTGTTGTCATATAATATATACTATAGGTGTTACATAACTGTTGTCATATAATATATACTATAGGTTTTACATAACTGCTGTCATATAATATATACTGCAGGTGTTACATAACTGTTGTCATATAATATATACTGCAGGTGTTACATAACTGTTGTCATATAATATATACTGTTGGTGTTACATAACTGTTGTCATATAATATATACTGTTGGTGTTACATAACTGTTGTCATATAATATATACTATAACTGTCATATAATATATACTATAGGTGTTACATAACTGTTGTCATATAATATATACTATATGTGTTACATAACTGTTCTAATATAATATATACTGTAGGTGTTACATAACTGTTGTCATATAATATATACTATAACTGTCATATAATATATACTATAGGTGTTACATAACTGTTGTCATATAATATATACTATAACTGTCATATAATATATACTGTAGGTGTTACATAACTGTTGTAATATAATATATACTGTAGGTGTTACATAACTGTTGTCATATAATATATACTATAACTGTCATATAATATATACTGTTGGTGTTACATAACTGCTGTCATATAATATATACTGTTGGTGTTACATAACTGTTGTAATATAATATATACTATACAAAAAGAAACAGGAAAAGAGTTGCACACTACTTGGTTAATAAATTGAGTCACTTAAGAACAGGTGCTTCCTAGAAAAAGTACATATGAAACAACATAGAAAAGAAAGTGGGAACTCCACAATAAGAAATTCCCAAAAGTCTAGGTAAATCCAGCACAACTGTAAAATTGAATAAATTCACAAAAGCCTATATGTCCAAAACGATATAAATATTTATTTAATTAACTGTATGCACAAAACACACATTCACATTCATACAGTGGATCCCGCACAAAAAAGAGTTATAAAGTACTGGCCAAAAATTATCTGGTGCACCAGGGAAAATAGACGGTAGTCAGTCCATTTAAAAATTGCAAATATTTGTAATCCAACAGGTGCAGCATTAATGCAAAATAAATGCAGTTATACAGTCCCCGGTGTATAAAGACCAGTCACTTCAGACTTAAACCCCAAATGTTACTGAGTGAAATAATTGCGTTAAAGGCATAGCATAGGAGGAGCAGGGAAAACACGCGTCTTTATTCACAGGTACTGTTTCCTCTTCAGACAGTAATATTCAGTGCACAGATGCATATCACATATTCTACCCGTATTTATTCACGCGGTCGCTCCTCCTAGCTGCATCACTCTCAAAGCGTCCAAACCTCAGGGGTAAGTCAGGATGAGCAGGGAATCCGCTGTAAAAGGCTGCCAAGCACGACGAGTCCAAACGCTCGTTTCGCTCCTTCAGTCAGTGCAGCATGAAGCTTCTTCCAGTTGCTAACGTCACCTTGATTACCATCCTTTTTATTGGATGCCGGCTTCAAACATCTTTTCTATTTGATGGAATTCGTGTCAATCACAATTAGCCACTGCGCCGCTGTTACAATGTTTTGCAATGGTTACTTTTATATACAATTATATGCAGGGCTCTTCGTGTAATCAAGGTGAAGTATTCCACAGCAGAAATTAATTGAATACATTTCAATATTGGAAACACTCACTCACACACACATCCGCAACAATTCATATGTACAAAATATTCTAAAAAACAATTTTATTCTTAATACACCATTGTGCAATATTTAAAAAGACAATACTTTATAAATACAAGTGTGTTAAGTTACTCTAACAGTAATATGTGCAATTTAGCTCATCATAGAAATATATATTTCCAATTTTATGATGATTCTTATTATGATTTTTATTTATTTTGAGATCCCATCTTCTATACAGATATAGATATAGATGGAGGTGTGCAGACAAAGTTAGGTATAAGGAATTAGCCCAAAAAGGAAGCAAATTCCAATTTTTCGTTTAAGCCATTGGGAGACAGGGTGTTCAGTTTGTACATCCATCTTGTTTCTTTTTGTAAAATAATTCTATCAATGTCCCCCCTACGCATACTTAGTTTGACAGATTCTATTCCAATAAAACGGAGTTCATCCGTTTTAGATTTGTGAACCTGAGCAAAATGTCTCGCCACTGGGCTATCAATATTGAAGTCCTTTACATTATCTCTATGTTCTGTAATGCGGGAGCGTAATTCTCTAAAAGTTTTGCCCACATAAAAATATTTACACAAACAGTAGAGAAGATATATGACTCCTTTTGTAGAGCAATTGATGAATGAGTTGACTTTGTATATGACTCCTGTATTTGTGCTAAAGGTCTTAGTTTTCTGCATGAATTGACAGCAGACACAATGATTACAGGGGGAACTACCAACTATCTTTTGAGCGTTACGTTCTAACCAATTATATGTAGGAACTTTGCTGAATTCGCTCTTAACAAGGAGATCTTTCAAATTGCTAGGTCTCCTTGCTGTCATTAGGGGATAGTCTCCCACGTGTTGGTGCAATGTAGAATCATTGGTCAGCAAATGCCAGTTGTTTATTTTAAAAATACTTACCTTTTTCTTCTGAAACGCAGGATCACCATTCTGAAACGATGCCCCACCTGCTTCTTCCTGGTTTACTTACCCAGTAATGATGAAACCGGCTTCCTCCAATCACGGTGTTGCCTCAGGCAATGATTCCCCTGGATCGTCATTGCTGACGTATGAAGAGGCTTGCGACAAGCTGGTGAAGCACTGAAGCAGCTTCAAGAAAAAAAGGTAAGTATATTTTAAGAAAACGGGTGAAATGTCAATTTTCATGAATGAAAGTGCCCCTGTTTTTAATAGGTTTTTAAAAAAACGGGCACTTTTACATGAAAATTTACCTTCACTTTAAAGTTGAAGGGGCCATTTCCACTCTGGCTAAGAGAACCACTATTCCTATTGAGGATAGCTGCTCTTTTAAGGATGGACAAGATGCAGGAGGCTTATTTGAAAAAGATTTATGTTCATCAAGGTCTCCAATGGCAACCTGCGGTGTGTATTGCCACCATTACTAGTGCGGCATCTTATTGGTTCGACGCCTTGTCTAGTTCTCTTCAAGTAGAGACTTCCTTGGATGAAATTCAAGATAGGATTAAAGCTCTTAAATTGGTCAATTCCTTTATTGCAGATGCCATTTTACAGGTTGTTAGACTAGGAGCTAAAACTTCTAGTTTCGCTGTCCTCTCCTGCAGGGCATTATAGTTGAAATCCTGGTCTGCGGATGTTTCCTCTAAAGTCAAGCTTCTGTCAATTCCTTACAAGGGCAAAACCTTGTTTGGACCCGATTTGGCAGAAATTATCTCTGATATTATGGGTGGAAAAGGGTCTTTTCTACCTCAAGATAAGAAAAATAGGCCTAAGGACGTCAGAGTAATTTTCGTTCCTTTCGTAACTTCAGAGGAAAGCCTACCCTTCTTCTTCCAAACAGGAACAATCCAAGTCTTCTTGGAAACCCAATCAATTTTAGAACAAGGGGAAACAATCAAAGAAACCTGCAGCTGATTCCAAATCAGCATGAAGGGCTTGCCCCCGATCCGGGATCAGATCATGTGGGGGGCAGACTTTCTCAGTTCTCTCAAGCCTGGATATGAGATATCCCAGTTTCCTGGACTGTGGACATAGTATCCCAGGGTTACAAATTGGAATTCGAGACTTTTCCTCTCAGAGGCAGATTCCATCTCTCAAGATTATCTGCAGACCAGATAAAGAGAGAGGCATTCTTGAAATGTATAGAACATATTTCCTCCCTGGGAGTGATAGTTCCAGTGCAGGAACAGGGTCTCTGGTTCTACTCCAACCTATTTGTGGTTCCCAAAAAAGAGGGAACTTTCCGTCCCATTCTAGACTTGAAGTGTCTAAACAAGTTTCTCAAAGTTCCATCCTTCAAGATGGAGACTATGCGCTCCATTTTTCCTTTAGTTCAAGAGGGTCAGTTCATGACAACCATAGATCTAAAGGATGCATATCTTCATGTTCCTATTCACAGGGACCATCACAGATTCCTGAGATTTGCCTTTCTGGACAAACATTTCCAGTTCGCGGCCCTTCCATTTGGTCTAGCCACGGCTCCCAGAATTTTTTTCAAAGGTTCTGGGGGCTCTTTTGGCAGTGATCCGTTCTCATGAAATTGCTGTGGCACCCTACCTGGATGACATATTGGTTCAGGCGCCATCTTTTCAACAAGCAACATCTCACACAGAGATATTGTTGTCTTTTCTTTGTTCCCTACAAGAGTAGTCTTCTTAGGGACCATAATAGATTCTCTATTGATGAAGATTTTTCTGACAGAGGTCAGAAAAAACAAAATCAGTTCCTCTTGCCTCTCTCTTCAGGCTACTGTTGATCCTTCAGTGGCTCAATGTATGGAGGTAATTGGTCTGATGGTGGCTTCCATGGACATCATTCTTTTTGCTCGATTCAATTTGAGAGCTCTCCAGTTGTGCATGTTCAGACAATGGAATGGCGACCATGCGGATCTATCAGAGAATAGAGTTAGATCAGTCGTCAAGGGACTCTGTCCCGTGGTGGAATGCTCAGGAACATCTGTCTCAGGGCACATGCTTTCTGAGACTTTCCTGGGTAATCGTGACCACGGACGCCAGCCTGCTGGGCTGGAGAGCAGTCTGGAACTCGTTAAAAGCTCAGGGCCTTTGGACTCAGGAGTAGTTTGCTCTTCCCATCAATATCTTGGATAGGGGTGCAGAAAATAATCGTTAAGCCGATGCATCACGATGCAGCCTTGAACGATGCTGCATCGATGCAGTGAAGCCCATAATCGGGTCAGTGATGTCATCAAGCAACGTTAGGTTACGTGACCCTGCGCTCCTGCCCTTATCACTACCACGGCCGCTCACTCACTGCTGGAGAGTTATGTGCTGAGGCTAATACACTGTTCGGCGCTGCAGCGCCATCTTACTCCTCTCTCCCACAGTTCATTGTGTAAGCGTGTAGACTGGTTTGTTCAGCCGTGCCTCCTTATACTTCCCCCTCTCACAACCTAGACTGAGTTTGTGTAGTGACACCTTTGCTGGTTTGTTGACAATGAGAACAGCTGGTAAATTGAGGTGTAACTGCTATGCATAACCTTAGTGTTGCTCCGCGAGTTTGAGTGCATTTATTAAGCTTATGTTCTAATTTATACTAACTCATGTTGGTGGAAAGGTTAATGGGGTGATCATTTTATTCTCAGATATTTAAAGTACGTCTGTGCAGAGAGCCAGCTAGCAACACAATTTATTGACACTATGCCACTCCATTACTTTGCAAAGTAAGTGGGAGGAAAGGGAGTTAAAGTTTAAAGGTTAAGGGTTGCCGCTTACAGCATGGTGTCTGCAGCCTAGTACTAGACAGCACGAATGAATAACTTGCAACAGATACAGCAACCTCAACAGCCACTGAGCAGTAAGGTAATGTTAACTGCTGATGTCTGTGGAAGACATAGAAATTAACCCCTTATTGACACCAATAAACTGTAGCATATTTATTGGCATTACACTATTTATTCACTCTTTAGTATATAAAATGTGTGTGTATGTTAATAAAAATACCTGTTCATCCACACCATAAAAGCTGGAAAATAAATTCTGTCTAAATGTTTTAACCTGCTTCTAAATTATAAAACAATATGTCAAGCCATAATGTGTATTAGTGCTGTAGGCTATTGCATGCTATTTTATACTGAATAAGCGCTCTTTTGGGTTCCCTCCTCCAATTTTTTAAAAACTGGAACTTCCACTATGTGATTAAAGTGATTAGTATGCTTGATCACATGACTCATGTATGTGTGAGTATAAATATATATATATATATATATATATATATATATTTATGGAATAGAACAAGTTCATGAAAATCATGGGCAGTAATCGTGATGCATTGCGGAATCGAATTGAATTGTTGACAGGATAATCGTAATCGAATTGTGAGACCATTGAAGATGCACACCCCTGGGGAGCAGTCTGGAACTTGTTAAAAGCTCAGGGCCTTTGGACTCGGGAGGAGTCTGCTCTTCCCATCAACATCTTGGAGTTGAGGGCGATTTACAATGCTCTATTGGCTTTGCCTCAGTTGTCTTCAGCCCAGTTTATCAGGTTCCAATCAGACAACATAACCTCTGTGGCTTACATCAATCACCAGGAAGAAACTCAGAGTTCTTTAGCCATGAAGGAAGTTACTCGGATTCTTCAGTGGGCAGAGACCCGCAATTGCTGTCTATCTGCCATTCACATTCCAGGACAACTGGGAAGCGGATTTTCTGATCATACAGACTTTTCATCCCGGGGAGTGGGAACTCCATCCGGAGGTGTTTTCGAGCTTAGTCCTCAAATTGGGGGTGCTGGAGTTAGATCTGATGACGTCCCATCAGAACGCCAAGCTTCCAAGGTACGGTTCAAGGTCAAGAGATCCACAGGCCGTTCTGATAGATGCTCTAGCGGTTCCTTGGGTTTTCAGGTTGGCATACCCGTTTGCCCAGTTTGCTCTCCTTACATAAGTCATTGCTCATATCAAACAGGAGAGGGCATCAGTCAATGTCATCTCTCCCACCTTGGAGACTACCTCTGAGGAAGGACCTCCTGATTCAGGGTCCCTTCCTTCATCCAAATCTCATTTCTCAGAAGCTGACTGCTTGGAGATTGAACGCTTAATTCTGTCTAAGCGTGGTTTTCTGAGTCAATCATTGAGACCATAATTCAGGCTCGCAAGCCTGTTACTAGAAATATTTACCATAAGATATGGTTTAAATATCTTTATTGGTGTGAATCCAAGGGCTACTCTTTGAGTAGAATTAGAATTCCTAGAATTTTATCTTTTCTTCAGGAAGGGCTGGAGAAGGGATTGTCAGCCAGTACCCTGAAGGGTCAGATTTCTGCTTTATCAGTTTTACTACATAAACGTTTTGGGGATGTGCCAGATGTGCAATCTTTTTGTCAGGCCTTGGTTTAAATCAGGCCTGTCTGTTGCTCCTTCTTGGAGCCTTAACCTTGTTCTTAAAGTTTTACAGCTGGCTCAGTTTGAGCCCTTGCATTCCATAGACATTACGTTGTTATCTTGGAAGGTTGTGTTTCTTGTTGCTATCTCTTCTGCTCGAAGAGTCTCAGAACTCTCGGCTCTGCAGTGTGATTCCCCTTATCTTATTTTTCATGCTGATAATGTGGTTCTTTGTACTATGTTAGGTTTCCTTCCTAAGGTTGTTTCTAATAGAAATATCAATCAGGAAATAGTTGTCCCCTCTCTGTGTCCTAATCCTTCTTCTTCCAAAGAATTTTTGTTACACAATTTGGATGTTGTAAGTTCTTACAGGCGACTAAGGATTTTCGCCAGTCCTCTGCCCTCTTTGTTTCTTTGAGAAATGTAAAGGTCAGAAAGCTACTGCTACTACTCTTTCTTTTTGGTTACAAAGTATAATTCATTTGGCTTATGAGACTGCTGGACAGCAGCCTCCTGAGAGAATTACGGCTCATTCCACAAGAGCGGTTTCCTCTTCTTGGGCTTTCAAAAATTAAGCTTCTGTGGAACAAATTTGCAAGGCTGCAACTTGGTCTTCTCTACATACTTTTTCCAAATTTTACAACTTTGATACTTTTGTCTCGGCTGAGTCTTCTTTTGGGAGAAAGGTTCTTCAAGCGGTGGTGCCTTCTGTTTAGGACTGCTTGTCTTGTCCCTCCCTATTTATCCGTGTCCTCTAGCTTGGGTATTGGTTCCCAGCAGTAATTATAAGCCTTGGACTCAACATTTCTTAGGAAAGAAAAACAAAATGTATGCTTACCTGATAAATGTATTTATTTCCAGATATGGTGAGTCCACGGCCCCATCCTTTATTTTAAGACAGTTGTTCTTTTGACTATAACCTCAGGCACCTCTACTCTCAACCCTCAACTTTGTGTTACTCCTTTTCCTCCATTTCCCTTCGGTCGAATGGCTGGGGGTTGAAGGTAAGGGAGTGATACATAGCAGTTTAACTGTGGTGCTCTTTGCCTCCTCCTGCTGGCCAGGAGTGATATTCCCAACAGTAATTACTCAAGCCGTGGACTCGCCATATCCGGAAGGAAATAAATTTAGCCAGCTATAATAAAAACCTGGCCTGTTGGGGGTACTTGAGGACTGCAGTTGAGAAACACTGCTGTAGTAAACTGTTAACAAGCACCTCCATTAAAGTCTCTCTCTCCCCTCTCTCTCTTCTTTCTCTCACTTTTTGTTTCTTCTCTCCTCTCGCTCTTTCCTCTCCCTCTCATTTTGTTACAAATGCACAAAGAAAGTCTAGCACTCTCTCTTGTAAGTACACAGCTAAGATTAAAAGCAAAGTCTGGCACTCTCTCTTGCAAGTACTCAGCTAAGATTAAAAGTAAAGTCTGGCACTCTCTTGCAAGTACACAGCTAAGATTAAAAGCAAAGACTAGCACTCTCTTGCAAGTACACAGCTACGATTAAAAGTAAAGTCTGGCACTCTCTCTTGCAAGTACACAGCTAAGATTAAAAGTAAAGTCTGGCACTCTCTTGCAAGTACACAGCTAAGATTAAAAGCAAAGTCTGGCACTCTCTCTTGCAAGTACACAGCTAAGATTAAAAGCAAAGTCTGGCACTCTCTTGCAAGTACACAGCTAAGATTAAAAGCAAAGTCTGGCACTCTCTTGCAAGTACACAGCTTAGATTAAAAGCAAAGTCTGGCACTCTCTCTTGCAAGTACACAGCTACGATTAAAAGCAAAGTCTGGCACTCTCTCTTGCAAGTACACAGCTAAGATTAAAAGCAAAGTCTGGCACTCTCTCTTGCAAGTACACAGCTAAGATTAAAAGCAAAGTCTGGCACTCTCTCTTGCAAGTACACAGCTAAGATTAAAAGCAAAGTCTGGCACTCTCTCTTGCAAGTACACAGCTAAGATTAAAAGTAAAGTCTGGCACTCTCTTTTGCAAGTACACAGCTAAGATTAAAAGTAAAGTCTGGCACTCTCTTGCAAGTACACAGCTAAGATTAAAAGCAAAGTCTGGCACTCTCTCTTGCAAGTACACAGCTACGATTAAAAGTAAAGTCTGGCACTCTCTCTTGCAAGTACACAGCTAAGATTAAAAGCAAAGTCTGGCACTCTCTCTTGCAAGTACACAGCTAAGATTAAAAGCAAAGTCTGGCACTCTCTCTTGCAAGTACACAGCTAAGATTAAAAGCAAAGTCTGGCACTCTCTCTTGCAAGTACACAGCTAAGATTAAAAGTAAAGTCTGGCACTCTCTTGCAAGTACACAGCTAAGATTAAAAGTAAAGTCTGGCACTCTCTTGCAAGTACACAGCTAAGATTAAAAGCAAAGTCTGGCACTCTCTTGCAAGTACACAGCTAAGATTAAAAGCAAAGTCTGGCACTCTCTCTTGCAAGTACACAGCTAAGATTAAAAGCAAAGTCTGGCACTCTCTTTTGCAAGTACACAGCTAAGATTAAAAGTAAAGTCTGGCACTCTCTTGCAAGTACACAGCTAAGATTAAAAGCAAAGTCTGGCACTCTCTCTTGCAAGTACACAGCTACGATTAAAAGTAAAGTCTGGCACTCTCTCTTGCAAGTACACAGCTAAGATTAAAAGCAAAGTCTGGCACTCTCTCTTGCAAGTACACAGCTAAGATTAAAAGCAAAGTCTGGCACTCTCTCTTGCAAGTACACAGCTAAGATTAAAAGCAAAGTCTGGCACTCTCTCTTGCAAGTACACAGCTAAGATTAAAAGTAAAGTCTGGCACTCTCTTGCAAGTACACAGCTAAGATTAAAAGTAAAGTCTGGCACTCTCTTGCAAGTACACAGCTAAGATTAAAAGCAAAGTCTGGCACTCTCTTGCAAGTACACAGATAAGATTAAAAGCAAAGTCTGGCACTCTCTCTTGCAAGTACACAGCTAAGATTAAAAGCAAAGTCTGGCACTCTCTCTTGCAAGTACACAGCTAAGATTAAAAGCAAAGTCTGGCACTCTCTCTTGCAAGTACACAGCTAAGATTAAAAGCAAAGTCTGGCACTCTCTTGCAAGTACACAGCTAAGATTAAAAGCAAAGTCTGGCACTCTCTCTTGCAAGTACACAGCTAAGATTAAAAGCAAAGTCTGGCACTCTCTCTTGCAAGTACACAGCTAAGATTAAAAGCAAAGTCTGGCACTCTCTCTTGCAAGTACACAGCTAAGATTAAAAGTAAAGTCTGGCACTCTCTCTTGCAAGTACACAGCTAAGATTAAAAGCAAAGTCTGGCACTCTCTCTTGCAAGTACACAGCTAAGATTAAAAGTAAAGTCTGGCACTCTCTTGCAAGTACACAGCTAAGATTAAAAGCAAAGTCTGGCACTCTCTTGCAAGTACACAGCTACGATTAAAAGTAAAGTCTGGCACTCTCTCTTGCAAGTACACAGCTAAGATTAAAAGCAAAGTCTGGCACTCTCTCTTGCAAGTACACAGCTAAGATTAAAAGCAAAGTCTGGCACTCTCTCTTGCAAGTACACAGCTAAGATTAAAAGCAAAGTCTGGCACTCTCTCTTGCAAGTACACAGCTAAGATTAAAAGTAAAGTCTGGCACTCTCTTGCAAGTACACAGCTAAAATTAAAAGTAAAGTCTGGCACTCTCTTGCAAGTACACAGCTAAGATTAAAAGCAAAGTCTGGCACTCTCTTGCAAGTACACAGCTAAGATTAAAAGCAAAGTCTGGCACTCTCTCTTGCAAGTACACAGCTAAGATTAAAAGCAAAGTCTGGCACTCTCTCTTGCAAGTACACAGCTAAGATTAAAAGCAAAGTCTGGCACTCTCTCTTGCAAGTACACAGCTAAGATTAAAAGCAAAGTCTGGCACTCTCTTGCAAGTACACAGCTAAGATTAAAAGCAAAGTCTGGCACTCTCTCTTGCAAGTACACAGCTAAGATTAAAAGCAAAGTCTGGCACTCTCTCTTGCAAGTACACAGCTAAGATTAAAAGCAAAGTCTGGCACTCTCTCTTGCAAGTACACAGCTAAGATTAAAAGTAAAGTCTGGCACTCTCTCTTGCAAGTACACAGCTAAGATTAAAAGCAAAGTCTGGCACTCTCTCTTGCAAGTACACAGCTAAGATTAAAAGTAAAGTCTGGCACTCTCTTGCAAGTACACAGCTAAGATTAAAAGCAAAGTCTAGCACTCTCTTGCAAGTACACAGCTACGATTAAAAGTAAAGTCTGGCACTCTCTCTTGCAAGTACACAGCTAAGATTAAAAGTAAAGTCTGGCACTCTCTTGCAAGTACACAGCTAAGATTAAAAGTAAAGTCTGGCACTCTCTTGCAAGTACACAGCTAAGATTAAAAGCAAAGTCTGGCACTCTCTTGCAAGTACACAGCTAAGATTAAAAGCAAAGTCTGGCACTCTCTCTTGCAAGTACACAGCTAAGATTAAAAGCAAAGTCTGGCACTCTCTCTTGCAAGTACACAGCTAAGATTAAAAGCAAAGTCTGGCACTCTCTCTTGCAAGTACACAGCTAAGATTAAAAGCAAAGTCTGGCACTCTCTTGCAAGTACACAGCTAAGATTAAAAGCAAAGTCTTACACTCTCTCTTGCAAGTACACAGCTAAGATTAAAAGCAAAGTCTGGCACTCTCTCTTGCAAGTACACAGCTAAGATTAAAAGCAACGTCTGGCACTCTCTCTTGCAAGTACACAGCTAAGATTAAAAGTAAAGTCTGGCACTCTCTCTTGCAAGTACACAGCTAAGATTAAAAGCAAAGTCTGGCACTCTCTTGCAAGTACACAGCTAAGATTAAAAGCAAAGTCTAGCACTCTCTTGCAAGTACACAGCTAAGATTAAAAGCAACGTCTGGCACCCTCTTGCAAGTACACAGCTAAGATTAAAAGTAAAGTCTGGCACCCTCTTGCAAGTACACAGCTAAGATTAAAAGTAAAGTCTAGCACTCTCTCTTGCAAGTACACAGCTAAGATTAAAAGTAAAGTCTGGCACTCTCTCTTGCAAGTACACAGCTAAGATTAAAAGCAAAGTCTGGCACTCTCTCTTGCAAGTACACAGCTAAGAGTAAAAGTAAAGTCTGGCACTCTCTTGCAAGTACACAGCTAAGATTAAAAGTAAAGTCTAGCACTCTCTCTTGCAAGTACACAGCAAAGATTAAAAGTAAAGTCTAGCACTCTCTCTTGCAAGTACACAGCTAAGATTAAAAGTAAAGTCTGGCACTCTCTTGCAAGTACACAGCTAAGATTAAAAGTAAAGTCTGGCACTCTCTCTTGCAAGTACACAGCTAAGATTAAAAGTAAAGTCTGGCACTCTCTCTTGCAAGTACACAGCTAAGATTAAAAGTAAAGTCTAGCACTCTCTCTTGCAAGTACACAGCTAAGATTAAAAGCAAAGTCTGGCACTCTCTCTTGCAAGTACACAGCTAAGATTAAAGTAAAGTCTGGCACTCTCTTGCAAGTACACAGCTAAGATTAAAGTAAAGTCTGGCACTCTCTCTTGCAAGTACACAGCTAAGATTAAAAGTAAAGTCTAGCACTCTCTCTTGCAAGTACACAGCTAAGATTAAAAGCAAAGTCTGGCACTCTCTCTTGCAAGTACACAGCTAAGATTAAAAGCAACGTCTGGCACTCTCTTGCAAGTACACAGCTAAGATTAAAAGTAAAGTCTGGCACTCTCTTTTGCAAGTACACAGCTAAGATTAAAAGTAAAGTCTGGCACTCTCTTGCAAGTACACAGCTAAGATTAAAAGCAAAGTCTGGCACTCTCTCTTGCAAGTACACAGCTAAGATTAAAGTAAAGTCTGGCACTCTCTTGCAAGTACACAGCTAAGATTAAAGTAAAGTCTGGCACTCTCTCTTGCAAGTACACAGCTAAGATTAAAAGTAAAGTCTGGCACTCTCTTGCAAGTACACAGCTAAGATTAAAAGCAAAGTCTGGCACTCTCTCTTGCAAGTACACAGCTAAGATTAAAAGTAAAGTCTGGCACTCTCTTGTAAGTACACAGCTAAGATTAAAAGTAAAGTCTGGCACTCTCTTGCAAGTACACAGCTAAGATTAAAAATAAAGCCTGGCACTCTCTTGCAAGTACACAGCTAAGATTAAAAGTAAAGCCTGGCACTCTCTTGCAAGTACACAGCTAAGATTAAAAGCAAAGTTCAGTAATTGCACAAAGGTCTACACCATTGTTTCTCAGTCGTTTTGTAGCAAGTAGCCGTACAGGCCTATAGTTATGCCCTAAGCACCCCAACTGCAACACATGAATATTATCAGGTAAAAAAATAAGAGGCAATGAATAGTGTATACCCCAGAAAGAGGGCAAAAATAATAAAAGGGCAAAAGTACCCCTTACCAAGGCTCCAGGGTTAAATGTACCAGAGGTTTAGAAACTAGGGCCTACATTATCTACACTTGCCAGTTGCAGATACTTATTGTGTATGACTTTACATTAAGAAATGTATTATTGATCCATCAGACACAAGTAATATGTGTTAATGGTCTTTATTTGCCAGTTATTGTTAAAAAGCCGATTGTGTCTAAATCATGCAACAATATTATAATGCTCAGTTTAGCATTTTACGCTTCCATCCTTACCGCGATCTCAGAGCTGTGGTTAACTTTTTTCCAAAACAAAAAATTGATTGCACAAAACACATAAAAAAAGCTTCAAAGTACACTTGCACTCACAATAACACTGTCTAATAAACATTATTTAAAAAAATATTGCACAAAAAAGTTATAAGGGCTCAAAGATATGAGATCTCGGGTGTTAGAAAAAAAAAGCAAAGGAATTTAACATTGAGACACATAAATATACTGTACATTGCTAAAGATGTATTTGTATGTATATAGATATGCTTCTATATGTATACATATAATGTATTTGTATGTATATAGATATGCTTCTATATTTGTACATATAATGTATTTGTATGTATATAGATATGCTTCTATATGTGCACATATAATGTATTTGTATCTATATAGATATGCTTCTATATGTGTACATATAATGTATTTGTATGTATATAGATATGCTTCTATATGTGTACATATAATGTATTTGTATCTATATAGATATGCTTCTATATGTGCACATATAATGTATTTGTATGTATATAGATATGCTTCTATATGTGTACATATAATGTATTTGTATGTATATAGATATGCTTCTATATGTGCACATATAATGTATTTGTATGTATATAGATATGCTTCTATATGTGCACATATAATGTATTTGTATGTATATAGATATGCTTCTATATGTGCACATATAATGTATTTGTATGTATATAGATATGCTTCTATATGTGCACATATAATGTATTTGTATGTATATAGATATGCTTCTATATGTGCACATATAATGTATTTGTATGTATATAGATATGCTTCTATATGTGCACATATAATGTATTTGTATGTATATAGATATGCTTCTATATGTGTACATATATATGGTATTAATGTATTTGTATGCATATAGATATGCTTCTATATGTGTACATATAATGTATTTGTATGTATATAGATATGCTTCTATATGTGCACATATAATGTATTTGTATGTATATAGATATGCTTCTATATGTGCACATATAATGTATTTGTATGTATATAGATATGCTTCTATATGTGCACATATAATGTATTTGTATGTATATAGCTATGCTTCTATATGTGCACATATAATGTATTTGTATCTATATAGATATGCTTCTATATGTGTACATATAATGTATTTGTATGTATATAGATATGCTTCTATATGTGTACATATAATGTATTTGTATGTATATAGATATGCTTCTATATGTACACATATAATGTATTTGTATGTATATAGATATGCTTCTATATGTATACATATAATGTATTTGTATGTATATAGATATGCTTCTATATTTGTACATATAATGTATTTGTATGTATATAGATATGCTTCTATATGTGCACATATAATGTATTTGTATCTATATAGATATGCTTCTATATGTGTACATATAATGTATTTGTATGTATATAGATATGCTTCTATATGTGTACATATAATGTATTTGTATCTATATAGATATGCTTCTATATGTGCACATATAATGTATTTGTATGTATATAGATATGCTTCTATATGTGTACATATAATGTATTTGTATGTATATAGATATGCTTCTATATGTGCACATATAATGTATTTGTATGTATATAGATATGCTTCTATATGTGCACATATAATGTATTTGTATGTATATAGATATGCTTCTATATGTGCACATATAATGTATTTGTATGTATATAGATATGCTTCTATATGTGCACATATAATGTATTTGTATGTATATAGATATGCTTCTATATGTGCACATATAATGTATTTGTATGTATATAGATATGCTTCTATATGTGCACATATAATGTATTTGTATGTATATAGATATGCTTCTATATGTGTACATATATATGGTATTAATGTATTTGTATGCATATAGATATGCTTCTATATGTGTACATATAATGTATTTGTATGTACATAGATATGCTTCTATATGTGCACATATAATGTATTTGTATGTATATAGATATGCTTCTATATGTGCACATATAATGTATTTGTATGTATATAGATATGCTTCTATATGTGCACATATAATGTATTTGTATGTATATAGCTATGCTTCTATATGTGCACATATAATGTATTTGTATCTATATAGATATGCTTCTATATGTGTACATATAATGTATTTGTATGTATATAGATATGCTTCTATATGTGTACATATAATGTATTTGTATGTATATAGATATGCTTCTATATGTACACATATAATGTATTTGTATGTATATAGATATGCTTCTATATGTGTACATATAATGTATTTGTATGTATATAGATATGCTTCTATATGTGCACATATAATGTATTTGTATGTATATAGATATGCTTCTATATGTGCACATATAATGTATTTGTATGTATATAGATATGCTTCTATATGTGTACATATAATGTATTTGTATCTATATAGATATGCTTCTATATGTGTACATATAATGTATTTGTATCTATATAGATATGCTTCTATATGTGTACATATAATGTATTTGTATCTATATAGATATGCTTCTATATGTGTACATATAATGTATTTGTATCTATATAGATATGCTTCTATATGTTTACATATAATGTATTTGTATCTATATAGATATGCTTCTATATGTGCACATATATACGGTATTAATGTATTTGTATGTATATAGATATGCTTCTATATGTGTACATATAATGTATTTGTATGTATATAGATATGCTTCTATATGTGTACATATAATGTATTTGTATGTATATAGATATGCTTCTATATGTGTACATATAATGTATTTGTATGTATATAGCTATGCTTCTATATGTGCAGATATAATGTATTTGTATCTATATAGATATGCTTCTATATGTGTACATATAATGTATTTGTATGTATATAGATATGCTTCTATATGTGCACATATAATGTATTTGTATGTATATAGATATGCTTCTATATGTGTACATATAATGTATTTGTATGTATATAGATATGCTTCTATATGTGCACATATAATGTATTTGTATCTATATAGATATGCTTCTATATGTGTACATATAATGTATTTGTATGTATATAGATATGCTTCTATATGTGTACATATAATGTATTTGTATCTATATAGATATGCTTCTATATGTGCACATATAATGTATTTGTATGTATATAGATATGCTTCTATATGTGTACATATAATGTATTTGTATGTATATAGATATGCTTCTATATGTGCACATATAATGTATTTGTATGTATATAGATATGCTTCTATATGTGCACATATAATGTATTTGTATGTATATAGATATGCTTCTATATGTGCACATATAATGTATTTGTATGTATATAGATATGCTTCTATATGTGCACATATAATGTATTTGTATGTATATAGATATGCTTCTATATGTGTACATATATACGGTATTAATGTATTTGTATGCATATAGATATGCTTCTATATGTGTACATATAATTTATTTGTATGTATATAGATATGCTTCTATATGTGCACATATAATGTATTTGTATGTATATAGATATGCTTCTATATGTGCACATATAATGTATTTGTATGTATATAGATATGCTTCTATATGTGCACATATAATGTATTTGTATGTATATAGCTATGCTTCTATATGTGCACATATAATGTATTTGTATCTATATAGATATGCTTCTATATGTGTACATATAATGTATTTGTATGTATATAGATATGCTTCTATATGTGTACATATAATGTATTTGTATGTATATAGATATGCTTCTATATGTACACATATAATGTATTTGTATGTATATAGATATGCTTCTATATGTGTACATATAATGTATTTGTATGTATATAGATATGCTTCTATATGTGCACATATAATGTATTTGTATGTATATAGATATGCTTCTATATGTGCACATATAATGTATTTGTATGTATATAGATATGCTTCTATATGTGTACATATAATGTATTTGTATCTATATAGATATGCTTCTATATGTGTACATATAATGTATTTGTATCTATATAGATATGCTTCTATATGTGTACATATAATGTATTTGTATCTATATAGATATGCTTCTATATGTGTACATATAATGTATTTGTATCTATATAGATATGCTTCTATATGTGTACATATAATGTATTTGTATCTATATAGATATGCTTCTATATGTGCACATATATACGGTATTAATGTATTTGTATGTATATAGATATGCTTCTATATGTGTACATATAATGTATTTGTATGTATATAGATATGCTTCTATATGTGTACATATAATGTATTTGTATGTATATAGATATGCTTCTATATGTGTACATATAATGTATTTGTATGTATATAGCTATGCTTCTATATGTGCAGATATAATGTATTTGTATCTATATAGATATGCTTCTATATGTGTACATATAATGTATTTGTATGTATATAGATATGCTTCTATATGTGCACATATAATGTATTTGTATGTATATAGATATGCTTCTATATGTGCACATATAATGTATTTGTATGTATATAGATATGCTTCTATATGTGTACATATAATGTATTTGTATCTATATAGATATGCTTCTATATGTATACATATAATGTATTTGTATGTATATAGATATGCTTCTATATGTGTACATATAATGTATTTGTATGTATATAGATATGCTTCTATATGTGTACATATAATGTATTTGTATCTATATAGATATGCTTCTATATGTGTACATATAATGTATTTGTATGTATATAGATATGCTTCTATATGTGTACATATAATGTATTTGTATGTATATAGATATGCTTCTATAGGTGTACATATAATGTATTTGTATTTATATAGATATGCTTCTATATGTGTACATATAATGTATTTGTATGTATATAGATATGCTTCTATATGTGTACATATAATGTATTTGTATGTATATAGATATGCTTCTATATGTGTACATATAATGTATTTGTATGTATATAGATATGCTTCTATATGTGTACATATAATGTATTTGTATGTATATAGATATGCTTCTATATGTGCACATATAATGTATTTGTATGTATATAGATATGCTTCTATATGTGCACATATAATGTATTTGTATGTATATAGATATGCTTCTATATGTGCACATATAATGTATTTGTATGTATATAGATATGCTTCTATATGTGTACATATATATTAATGTATTTGTATGTATATAGATATGCTTCTATATGTGTACATATAATGTATTTGTATGTATATAAATATGCTTCTATATGTGCACGTATAATGTATTTGTATGTATATAGATATGGTTCTATATGTGTACATATATATTAATGTATTTGTATGTATATAGATATGCTTCTATATGTGCACATATAATGTATTTGTATGTATATAGATATGCTTCTATATGTGTACATATAATGTATTTGTATGTATATAGATATGCTTCTATATGTGTACATATAATGTATTTGTATGTATATAGATATGCTTCTATATGTATACATATAATGTATTTGTATGTATATAGATATGCTTCTATATGTGCACATATAATGTATTTGTATGTATATAGATATGCTTCTATATGTGTACATATAATGTATTTGTATGTATATAGATATGCTTCTATATGTGTACATATAATGTATTTGTATGTATATAGATATGCTTCTATATGTGTACATATAATGTATTTGTATGTATATAGCTATGCTTCTATATGTGCAGATATAATGTATTTGTATCTATATAGATATGCTTCTATATGTGTACATATAATGTATTTGTATGTATATAGATATGCTTCTATATGTGCACATATAATGTATTTGTATGTATATAGATATGCTTCTATATGTGCACATATAATGTATTTGTATGTATATAGATATGCTTCTATATGTGTACATATAATGTATTTGTATGTATATAGATATGCGTCTATATGTGTACATATAATGTATTTGTATGTATATAGATACGCTTCTATATGTGTACATATAATGTATTTGTATGTATATAGATATGCTTCTATATGTGTACATATAATGTATTTGTATGTATATAGATATGCTTCTATATGTGTACATATAATGTATTTGTATGTATATAGATATGCTTCTATATGTGTACATATAATGTATTTGTATGTATATAGATACGCTTCTATATGTGTACATATAATGTATTTGTATTTATATAGATATGCTTCAATGGAATCCAATGGAATGGCTGAAAGGGCAGTTCAAACAACAAAGTTAATTTTGAAGCAATCTGAGCCGTACCTAGCCCTCTTGGTATATATGGCGACTCTCATTCAAGCCACGGTTTTAGCCTGGCACAGCTGATGCTAGGACCAGAGGCGTAACTAGAAACCACAGGGCCCAGGTGCAAGAATCTAAGAAGGTCCCCCCATCCCCAAAAAAAGGGAATTTGATACATATCTTTTTTTTTTTACATTTAACACAGAAAAAAAATGTGAATCAGATTACATGTCTACAAAAGGAGATACCCTGTGCCCAAATCGGCACATGTGTTTGTTGCCCCCCCAACAAAGTGCATAAAATACAAACAGCTGTTTGAAGGGGGAGGTGACGACTTGTCAGAGCCACCATTTCACCGCCAAATGCGATCAAATAAAAAAAATTGTTACATTTTTCACAAATTTGTTCACAAACTTTAGGTTTCTCACAGAAATTATTTACAAACAACTTGTGCAATTATGGCATAAATGGTTGTAAATGCTTTTCTGGGATCCCCTTTGTTCAGAAATAACAGACTTATATGGCTTTGGTGTTGCTTTTTGGTAATTAGAAGGCTGCTAAATGCCACTGCGCACCACACGTGTTTTATGCCCAGCAGTTAAGGGGTTAATTAGGGAGCATGTAGGGAGCTTGTAGAGTTAATTTTAGCTTTAGTGTAGTGTAGTAGACAACCCAAAGTATTGATCTAGGCCCATTTTGGTATATTTCATGCCACCATTTCACCGCCAAATGCGATCAAATTCTAATTTTTTTTTAATTTTTTTCGCAATTTTAGGTTTCTCACTGAAATTATTTACAAACAGCTTGTGCAATTATGGCACAAATGGCTGTAAATGCTTCTCTGGGATCCCCTTTGTTCAGAAATAGCAGACATATATGGCTTTGGCATTGCTTTTTGGTAATTAGAAGGTCGCTAAATGCTGCTGCACATCACACATGTATTATGTCTAGCAGTGAAGGGGTTAATTAGGGATCTTTTAGGGAGCTTGCAGGGTTAATTTTATCTTTAGTGTAGAGCTCAGCCTCCCACCTGACACATCAGACCCCCTGATCCCTCCCAAACAGCTCTCTTCCCTCCCCCACCCCACAATTGTTCCTGCCATCTTAAGTACACGGCCAATCTGCTGCTAGCAGGGGGTGTCAATCAACCGGATCATATATGATCGGGCGGATTGAAGACCGCAGCCTCAGAGGCAGCGGACAAGTTATGGAGCAGCGGTCTTTAGACTGCTGCTTCATAACTGCTGTTTCCGGCGAGCCTGAAGGCTCCCTATGTACCCCTAATCTGCTGCCCCTAACACGGCCGACCCCTATATTATATTTATTAACCCCTAATCTTCCGCCCCAACGTCACCTCCACCTACCTACACTTATTAACCCCTAATCTGCCGACTGGACCTCACCGCTACTATAATAAAGTTATTAACCCCTAATCCGCCTCACTCCCGCCTCAATAACCCTATAATAAATAGTATTAACCCCTAATCTGCCCTCCCTAACATCGCCGACACCTAACTTCAAGTATTAACCCCTAATCTGCCGACCGGACCTCACCGCTACTCTAATAAATTTATTAACCCCTAAAGCTAAGTCTAACCCTAACACTAACACCCCCCTAAGTTAAATATAATTTAAATCTAACGAAATAAATTAACTCTTATTAAATAAATTAATCCTGTTTAAAGCTAAATACTTACCTGTAAAATAAACCCTAATATAGCTACAATATAAATTATAATTATATTGTAGCTATTTTAGGATTAATATTTATTTTACAGGCAACTTTGTATTTATTTTAACTAGGTACAATAGCTATTAAATAGTTAAGAACTATTTAATAGTTACCTAGTTAAAATAATTACAAAATTACCTGTAAAATAAATCCTAACCTAAGTTACAATTAAACCTAACACTACACTATCAATAAATTAATTAAATACAAATAAATACACTAACTAAAGTACAAAAAATAAAAAAGAACTAAGTTACAAAAAATAAAAAAATATTTACAAACATTATAAAAATATTACAATTTTAAGCTAATTACACCTACTCTAAGCCCCTAAATAAAATAACAAAGCCCCCCAAAATAAAAAATGCCCTACCCTATTCTAAAATAATAAAAAAAAAAGCTCTTTTACCTTACCAGCCCTTAAAAGAGCCTTTTGCGGGGCATGCCCCAAAGAATTCTGCTCTTTTGCCTGTAAAAAAAAACATGCAATACCCCCACCACCCACATACCCCTAATCTAACCCAAACCCCCCTTAAATAAACCTAACACTAAGCCCCTGAAGATCTTCCTACCTTATCTTCACCATGCCGGGTATCACCGATCGGTCCTGAAGAGGCTCCGAAGTCTTCATCCAAGCCCAAGCGGGGGCTGAAGATGTCCATCATCGGGCTGAAGTCTTGATTCAAGCGGCGGCTGAAGAGGTCCATCATCGGGCAGAAGTCTTCATCCTATCCGGGCAGAAAAGGAGATCCGGACCGGTAGACATCTTCATCCAAGCGGCATCTTCTATCTTCTTCCATCCGACGACGAGCGGCTCCATCTTCAAGACCTCCGGCGCGGATCCATCCTCTTCTTCCAACGTCCTAACACAGAATGAAGGTTCCTTTAAGGGACGTCATCCAAGATGGCGTCCCTTGAATTCCGATTGGCTGATAGGATTCTATCAGCCAATCGGAATTAAGGTAGGAAAATTCTGATTGGCTGATGGAATCAGCCAATCAGATTCAAGTTCAATCCGATTGGCTGATCCAATCAGCCAATCAGATTGAGCTTGCATTCTATTGGCTGTTCCGATCAGCCTTAGGGGGGTGTTAGTGTTAGACTTAGCTTTAGGGGTTAATAAATTTAATAGAGTAGCGGTGGGGTCCGGTCGGCAGATTAGGGGTTAATACTTGAAGTTAGGTGTCG
>NC_069504.1:1127641551-1127674051 GCF_027579735.1 Bombina bombina
TTAGGGGTTGATATTGGGCATGCGTTAGGTATTTGTTGAGGCTTCCAGGGAGTTACGGTACTTTTTAACTGTTGCAAGGCTTGCTGCGCCTGCCTATGTGTGGCGAGCAGAAAATGGAGTAAAATATCTCCATTCTGTGCACGTAAGTCCTTGCGCTGCATATGTGATACTGACTGGCGACACCAGCTCTATGTTAGTTTATGGGAGTTAAAACTGCGGCTGACGTGTAAAATATAGGTGCTTAACTTGTCTGCTGTGCCTGGTATGTGTTCGCTCGGTTAGACAAAAATTTGGCGACGCTGGGTTTTGCGCCCATCTCCAAATATGTGATCGTGCCCTAAGTGTTAATAAACAGACCCAAACTGTACCCTTTTCTATGACAGTGCAGCGTTAGCCTGATACCTACAGAGAAATGGTACTTTTGTGACATGCCCCAGGCTTACTGGTTTCGTCACACACCTTTGATATCTTACACACACCCTGCAGTAATATGTCATCCCGCTTTGCAGTGTCAGTGTCACATTTGTCACTACATGTTGAAAAGAAAATCCAGATCAAATGAAAATAAATGTGCAGAACTGGAAAAAAAAGTAACTAATTGTAATGATTGATCTGAGAAGTGATTAGGTGACACTAGATGCGCGGAGCAGGGATTTCACAGGAAACAACGTCTCCTTTATACTTCCCACCAGTCAGGCTTCTTTACTAAGGGGGTTAATTGCACTGAGACTCTGTACGTTTTTACTATTCAGATGTCCCTGTGACCATCACATTTGTAGCTGCAAAAACACAGAGCTTTATATCAGTGTACAACGGGGGGTTTATCTTCTGCAAATGTTTTCTTCCTTTCATTTTATTAAATGCATAAACAAAAAGTGTGTCTAATGCTTGCTTCCAGCTACACTGCCCTTAACAAGGCCAGAACTGCAGGCTACTGAGACTTGTGGGTTTGTGCGGGCGGGAAAGTGTCTGAGACCAATCAACCGATTAGACCAATAATGATAGAGTGCTGCTGATTTTATAAAATAATGATAAAATAAATACATAACTTTGCTATTTATTTTATTCTTATGTTTTAAAATCAGGACTCCTTATCATTATAATAATGGTTTAAGACAAAACTGTGACATGATTCGCCTTTCCTGAAAATGTTTCTTGGGACACTGGGATGGGGCATGAAAAACAGGGACTGTCCTGGGGAATCCGGTTCAGTCATAGCTGCCAAGGCCATGACATTTGATGTGAGATCTCACTTGTTGTGCATAAAGCTGGCCTAATGTGTATATATGGACATATGCACCTGTCATAATGAGTATGAAGATGCCAAGTATTTGATCTCCCTTGCTTGGACACATATTTAGCATACAGGTAGGTGGAGAGACCATGCATTGAATCTGAGATCTATCTGGTATAAAGTAGGTGACATGTATCTGATAATCTCTTGGATATCCATCCATCCCCAGGTCCACATATCAGAAACCTCACCATAACCTCTTTTTGTCTGTCTATATTAGTGAGGATGACGCAGACACTTGATTGTCCTTTTGCACAATGCATTTAGGTTGGATAGTGACCAGGTGTTGTCATCTGGGGAGCTATCAGAGCTTGTCACAACGGTCACGGCCCCCTGCACTTACCATCACATTTTTGGTGGTCTAGTGGTCCTGCATCGCTGGAGGAATCAGGCCTGTGACATCATCAAGCCCCTGAAACCTGCAGGGTAGCTATACAGGGCTTAAGGCAGCTACATTGGAGGGGGTGTAAGTATTCACTATTCAAGCCTCTATCCTTAGGCCCTAGAAAACCCCAAGATCCACTGTTTAAAGGCAAAGTTTAAGCACAATGTTATAAAAAATACACTTTTTTTTAATGAGTCACTTATAACAGGTGCTCATAAAATGCTTAGAGACCCCAAGACACCTTGTTTTACAGCTCAGACGCACCTCTTTAAAATAAAGCCCATATACTGATAGGCCCTTTTTATATGAGGATAACTCTTTTTTACTACTGAGTTTAGGGAAACCAACACACACAATATTGTTTATAACCCTTTTTGTTTGTTGCATGTTGATATTTACATCAAATAATGATATAGTCTGCTAGATATGTTAGAAAAACCCCAATGGATAACATGTTTGGCTTTCTCACAAAAAATGGCTTATGTGAGGGCCCAAAGGTATATTCCAGCCGAAATTGAAATCAACATGGATGCACTTCAGTTTAGAATAGAAACATTTTTGTAATATACATGTATTAGGCAAAATGCTTCTAAAAAAGCAATAGTTGTTTCAAAAGTGTATTTAACCCCTTAATGACCGAGGACGTGCAGGGTACGTCCTCAAAAAAAAGGCAGTTAACGCCTGAGGACGTACCCTGCACGTCCTCGGTGTGGAAAGCAGCTGGAAGCGATCCTGCTCGCTTCCAGCTGCTTTCCGGTTATTGCAGTGATGCCTCGATATGGAGGCATCCTGCAATAACTTTACATGGCCATCCGATGCTGAGAGAGCCACTCTGTGGCCCTCCCTGCACCGGACATCGATGGCCGGTATCGTTGGTGGGTGGGAGCCGACTTGGGAGGCGGGTGGGCGGCCATCGGTGTTTCCTCTGACATCAAGGGGGGCGGGATTGGAGGCGGGGCCGTTAGGGGGCGCGCGGGGCGCACACGTGCATGGAGGTTGGCGGGTCGGCGCGTGCACGGGGCGGGAGCGGGTGGGAACCGCTACACTACGGAAAATATTGCTAGGAAAAAATGGCCAAATCTTGTTTGTGCAAAAGCACAAAAATAGATCGTGGAGGGGTGGGGGGTTGGTTTTGTGTGGGGGGAAGCTACACTACATAAAATTTTAATAAAAATAAAAAAACCCCCATATTTTCTTCTAAACTGGGTACTGGCAGACAGCTGCCAGTACCCAAGATGGCGCATATTAAGTTAGAGTGGGAGGGTTATAGAGCTGTTTGGGGGGGATCAGTGAGGTTGGGGGCTAAGGGGGGGATAGTACACAGCAGCATATGTAAATATGCTTTTTAAAAACACAAAAAAACAACAAATATAGCTTTTATTTTAGTACTGGCAGACTTTCTGCCAGTACTTAAGATGGCGGGGACAATTGTGGGGTGGGGGAGGGAAGAGAGCTGTTTGGGAGGGATCAGGGGGTCTGATGTTTCAGGTGGGAGGCTGAGCTCTACACTAAATGTGATATTAACCCTGCAAGCTCCCTACAAGCTACCTAATTAACCCCTTCACTGCTCGCCATAATACACGTGTGATGCGCAGCGGCATTTAGCGGCCTTCTAAATACCAAAAAGCAACGCCAAAGCCATATATGTCTGCTATTTCTGAACAAAGGGGATCCCAGAGAAGCATTTACAACCATTTGTGCCATAATTGCACAAGCTGTTTGTAAATGATTTCAGTGAGAAACCTAAAATTGTGAAAAATTTAACGTTTTTTTTTAATTTGATCGCATTTGGCGGTGAAATGGTGGCATGAAATATACCAAAATGGGCCTAGATCAATACTTGGGGTTGTCTACTACACTACACTAAAGCTAAAATTACCCCAAAAAGCTCCCTACATGCTCCCTAATTAACCCCTTCACTGCTGGGCATAATACACGTGTGGTGCGCAGTGACATTTAGTGGCATTCTAATTACCAAAAAGCAACACCAAAGCCATATAAGTCTGCTATTTCTGAACAAAGGAGATCCCAGAGAAGAATTTACAACCATTTGTGCCATAATTGCACAAGCTGTTTGTAAATAATTTCAGTGAGAATCCTAAAGTTTGTGAAAAAATTTGTGAAAAAGTGAACAATTTTTTTTATTTGATCGCATTTGGCGGTGAAATGGTGGCATGAAATATACCAAAATTGGCCTAGATCAATACTTTGGGATGTCTACTAAAAAAAAATATGTACATGTCAATGGATATTCAGAGATTCCTGAAAGATATTAGTGTTCTAATGTAACTAGCTCTAATTTTGAAAAAAAAAAATGGTTTGGAAATAGCAAAGTGCTATTTGTATTTATGGCCCTATAACTTGCAAAAAAAGCAAAGAACATGTAAACATTGGGTATTTCTAAACTCAGGACAAAATTTAGAAACTATTTAGCATGGGTGTTTTTTGGTGGTTGTAGATGTGTAACAGATTTTGGGGGTCAAAGTTAGAAAAAGTGTATTTTTTTCAATTTTTCCTCATATTTTATAATTTTTTTTATAGTAAATTATAAGATATGATGAAAATAATGGTATCTTTAGAAAGTCCATTTAATGGCGAGAAAAACGGTATATAATATGTGTGGGTACAGTAAATGAGTAAGAAGAAAATTACAGCTAAACACAAACACCGCAAAAATGTAAAAATAGCCTTGGTCCCAAACGGACAGAAAATGGAAAAGTGCTGTGGTCATTAAGGGGTTAAGCATACCTCCCAACATTTCAAAATTCAAAAATTCAAAAGAGGGAATGCTTTCCCCCCCCCCCCCCAGCAAAAAAATTAAATGTGGCGGGCAGGGACGTGGGCTTAAAAAAAATCATAAGACCAAAGCAATATAAATAAAATTCTAAATAAAGTCTTATCTTGTAATACTCTTAGGCAGCAAATAAAACACAAGCTCAAAACACTGGTATAGCTATGTGAGCTCTGTATTTAATTAGCCTTTGCAGAGACTGTGCTAAATATTTTTATCTTAATTGGACATTAAATAATAGATTCTTTAAAACTGCTCTCTGCATTCCCCATTAATATTCTAGATTCTGGCCTTTAAAGTCAGAAAACATGCACAGTAACAAACTACATAGCATACACTTATACATGCAGGTTACACACACACTACATAGCATACACTTATACATGCAGGTTACACACACACTACATAGCATACACTTACACATGCAGGTTACACACACACTACATAGCATACACTTATACATGCAGATACACACACACTACATAGCATACACTTATACATGCAGATACACACACACTACATAGTATACACTTACACATGCAGATACACACACACTACATAGTATACACTTACACATGCAGATACACACACACTACATAGCATACACTTACACATGCAGATACACACACACTACATAGCATACACTTACACATGCAGATACACACACACTACATAGCATACACTTATACATGCAGATACACACACACTACATAGCATACACTTATACATGCAGATACACACACACTACATAGCATACACTTATACATGCAGATACACACACACTACATAGCATACACTTATACATGCAGATACACACACACTATACAGCATACACTTATACATGCAGATACACACACACTACATAGTATACACTTACACATGCAGATACACACACACTACATAGTATACACTTACACATGCAGATACACACACACTACATAGCATACACTTACACATGCAGATACACACACACTACATAGCATACACTTACACATGCAGATACACACACACTACATAGCATACACTTATACATGCAGATACACACACACTACATAGCATACACTTATACATGCAGATACACACACACACTATACAGCATACACTTATACATGCAGATACACACACACACACTACATAGCATACACTTACACATGCAAATACACACACACTACATAGCATACACTTACACATGCAAATACACACACACTACATAGCATACACTTACACATGCAGATACACACACACTACATAGCATACACTTACACATGCAGATACACACACTACATAGCATACACTTAAACATGCAGATACACATACACTACATAGCATACACTTATACATGCAGATACACACACACTACATAGCAAACACTTATACATGCAGATACACAGACACTACATAGCATACACTTATACATGCAGATACACACACACTATACAGCATACACTTATACATGTAGATACGCACACACACACTACATAGCATACACTTACACATGCAAATACACACACACTACATAGCATACACTTACACATGCAAATACACACACACTACATAGCATACACTTACACATGCAAATACACACACACTACATAGCATACACTTACACATGCAGATACACACACTACATAGCATACACTTACACATGCAGATACACACACACTACATAGCATACACTTATACATGCACACACACACACTACATAGCATACACTTACACATGCAGATACACACACACTACATAGCATACACTTATACATGCACACACACACACTACATAGCATACACTTACACATGCAGATACACACACACTACATAGCATACACTTACACATGCAGATACACACACACTACATAGCATACACTTACACATGCAGATACACACACTACATAGCATACACTTACACATGCAGATACACACACACACTACATAGCATACACTTATACATGCAGATACACACACACTACATAGCATACACTTATACATGCACACACACACACTACATAGCATGCACTTACACATGCAGATACACACACACTACATAGCATACACTTATACATGCACACACACACACTACATAGCATACACTTACACATGCAGATACACACACACTATATAGCATACACTTACACATGCAGATACACACACACTACATAGCATACACTTATACATGCAGATACACACACACTACATAGCATACACTTATACATGCACACACACACACTACATAGCATACACTTACACATGCAGATACACACACACTACATAGCATACACTTACACATGCAGATACACACACACTACATAGCATACACTTACACATGCAGATACACACACACTACATAGCATACACTTACACATGCAGATACACACACTACATAGCATACACTTACACATGCAGATACACACACACACTACATAGCATACACTTATACATGCAGATACACACACACTACATAGCATACACTTATACATGCACACACACACACTACATAGCATACACTTACACATGCAGATACACACACACTACATAGCATACACTGATACATGCACACACACACACTACATAGCATACACTTACACATGCAGATACACACACACTACATAGCATACACTTACACATGCAGATACACACACACTACATAGCATACACTTATACATGCAGATACACACACACTACATAGCATACACTTACATATGCAGATACACACACACTACATAGCATACACTTATACATGCAGATACACGCACACTACATAGCATACACTTAAACATGCAGATACACATACACTACATAGCATACACTTATACATGCAGATACACACACACTACATAGCATACACTTATACATGCAGATACACACACACTACATAGCATACACTTACACATGCAAATACACACACACTACATAGCATACACTTACACATGCAAATACACACACGCTACATAGCATACACTTACGCATGCAGATACACACACACACTACATAGCATACACTTATACATGCAGATACACGCACACTACATAGCATACACTTATACATGCAGATACACGCACAATACATAGCATACACTTAAACATGCAGATACACATACACTACATAGCATACACTTATACATGCAGATACACACACACTACATAGCATACACTTACACATGCAAATACACACACACTACATAGCATACACTTACACATGCAAATACACACACACTACATAGCATACACTTACACATGCAAATACACACACACTACATAGCATACACTTACACATGCAGATACACACACACACTACATAGCATACACTTATACATGCAGATACACACACACTACATAGCATACACTTATACATGCACACACACACACTACATAGCATACACTTACACATGCAGATACACACACACTACATAGCATACACTTAAACATGCAGATACACACACACTACATAGCATACACTTATACATGCAGATACACACACACTATACAGCATACACTTATACATGCAGATACACACACACACACTACATAGCATACACTTACACATGCAAATACACACACACTACATAGCATACACTTACACATGCAAATACACACACACTACATAGCATACACTTACACATGCAAATACACACAAACTACATAGCATACACTTACACATGCAGATACACACACACTACATAGCATACACTTACACATGCAGATACACACACACTACATAGCATACACTTACACATGCAGATACACACACACTACATAGCATACACTTATACATGCAGATACACATACACTACATAGCATACACTTATACATGCAGATACACACACACTACATAGCATACACTTATACATGCAGATACACACACACTACATAGCATACACTTACACATGCAGATACACACACACTACATAGCATACACTTATACATGCAGATACACACACACTACATAGCATACACTTACACATGCAGATACACACACACTACATATCATACACTTATACATGCAGATACACACACACTACATAGCATACACTTACACATGCAGATACACACACACTACATAGCATACACTTATACATGCAGATACACGCACACTAGATAGCATACACTTACACATGCAGATACACACACACTACATAGCATACACTTATACATGCAGATACACACACACTACATAGCATACACTTATACATGCAGATACACACACACTACATAGCATACACTTATACATGCAGATACACACACACTACATAGCATACACTTATACATGCAGATACACACACACTACATAGCATACACTTATACATGCAGATACACACACACTACATAGCATACACTTACACATGCAGATACACACACACTACATAGCATACACTTACACATGCAGATACACACACACTACATAGCATACACTTACACATGCAGATACACACACTGCATAGCATACACTTATACAGGCAGATACACACTACATAGCATAAACTTATACATGCAGATACACACACACTACATAGCATACACTTACACATGCAGATACACACACACACACTACATAGCATACACTTACACATGCAGATACACACACACTACATAGCATACACTTACACATGCAGATACACACACACTACATAGCATACACTTACACATGCAGATACACACACACTACATAGCATACACTTACACATGCAGATACACACACACTACATAGCATACACTTACACATGCAGATACACACACACTACATAGCATACACTTATACATGCAGATACACACACACACACTACATAGCATACACTTATACATGCAGATACACACACACACACACACACACACACTACATAGCATACACTTACACATGCAAATACACACACACTACATAACATACACTTACACATGCAAATACACACACACTACATAGCATACACTTATACATGCAGATACACACACACTACATAGCATACACTTACACATGCAGATACACACACACTACATAGCATACACTTATACATGCAGATACACACACACTACATAGCATACACTTAAACATGCAGATACACATACACTACATAGCATACACTTACACATGCTGTTAAGATTACTGCAGCTTTAAGCTCAGCTCACCACACCCCCTGGGTGTGTCTGGGTCTCTGTGACATCATCAGAAGCCATGTTAGTTTTACTGATGGAACCTGCTAGAGAATAAGCCATGTGGCTGTAGCTGAATAAAAGTTATCTAAAGTTCCTGCTGCAGAGTCTTCATGATATGTGCAAGACACAAGGTAACAGCACACAACTGAATGTTCTAATCCTGACTACACACAGAACATAACAGCTGGCAACGAGGATCTGTGGTCTGACCCTATAATGGCACTTATTGGCACCTTACCTGTGTTTGCAGCAGGCACAGACAGATGGGACACATGGGTTGAACAGTTTGAGCTATATTGTACAGCAAATAACATAGGAGCTGATAAGCAAGTGGCTGTGTTTCTGACAACTATAGGCTCAGCAGCTTACACTACATTAAGGGACATTCTCTCACCAGATAAACCTAATGCTAAACCTCTGTCTGACCTGATCTGCCTGTTATCTGACCACTACCTACCTAAGCCTCTGGAGATATCAGAACGCTTTAAGTTTTACACATGCAAGCAATTGCAGCATGAGGACATTAAAACTTATGTGATCAGTTTAAAGAAACTAGCAAGTAGCTGCAGATTTGGGGATTATTTAAACACTGCTTTATGTGATATGTTTGTTATTGGACTCATGGACTGTACAGTACAAAAGAGACTATTAGCAGAGGATGATTTAACACTAAAGCGTGCTATAGAGATAGCTACAGTCATGGAACTTGCTGCTAAAGATACACAAATGCTCCAGGCCCCAGCACAAGCAGTTTGTGATAAGGAAATAGATGTTTTTCATACAAGTGTGCACCTAAATAAACAGTATCCAGCTAGACAAGGGTCACAGACAGCTTGTTACAGATGTGGTGACACAAATCACACAGCAAATGCCTGCAGGTTTAGGAACAGCACCTGCTATGGGTGTGGGAAGATTGGTCATACAAAGAGAGTGTGCAGACGTTCCTTAGACAGAGATAAAAGTAAGAAAGGCAGCAAGTCACGTGCAGCTTTTCATGTGCAAGTAGATACACCACACACTGATTCAGAGGAAGACAAACCATTATACACATTACAGATCTACAGCCTTGAGAATAAAATTCCAGAACTGCAAGCAAAGGTGAATATAGATGGTAAACCTCTCATTATGGAAGTTGATACAGGAGCAGCAGTCTCTGTTATCACAGCTGCTGATTGGAACCGCCTGGGACTAAGGCAACCTATTGTTCCAACAGCTGTCACCATGCAAACATATTCAAATGAAATAATAAAGCCTATTGGGTGTGTATCACCTACAGTGACATTTAATGGTATAACTAAAAAGGTACGCCTCTACATTTTACCTAAAGGAGGACCACCTTTGTTTGGTAGATCCTGGATCCAAGCATTAGGCATGCCAAAGTTACCACAACAGTTACCACTTAACAAACTCCTGGACCAAAGTGGGAATTCAAATTCTTCTTGGATTAATTCACTAAAGCACAAATATAAGACTGTATTTGATGGGAACCTAGGTTTAGTGAAAGACAAGCAGATTCAGCTTCACCTAAAAGAAAATGCTATTCCAAAATTTTGTAAACCAAGAGTTGTACCATTTGCACTTAAACCTAAAATTGAAGCAGAACTAGAAAGACTACGAAATCAGGGGATTATTGTTCCAGTGTCTAGCAGTGAATGGGCTTCCCCAATAGTTCCTGTCAGAAAAAAGAATGGGGACATTCGCATCTGTGGAGATTTCAGAGTGGGCCTTAACCCTCAATTACTTGTGGACCAGTATCCTTTACCACGGATTGAAGAATTGTTTAGTTCTCTGGCAGGGGGCGAAAAATTTACAAAAATTGACTTGCATCAAGCATACTTACAATTAGAGGTGCATCCAGACTCCAGACACCTGTTAACTATCAACACTCACAAAGGACTTTTTCAGTATACGCGGATGGTGTTTGGCATTGCCCCAGCACCTGCAGTGTGGCAACGGATAATGTATGAGATCTTGGCAGGTATTCCACATACCCACTGTATGTTAGATGACATGCTTATCACTGGTGAAAATGATGCTGCTCATAAAGCCAATGTTGAAGCTGTTTTACAACGCCTACAGGAATTCGGACTGAAAGTTAACATGGAAAAGTGTGAGTTCTTCTGCAAGAGTTTAGAATATTGTGCACATGTAGTGGACAAGACTGGTCTACACACAACTGCTGAAAAAACATAATTTATGTAAGAACTTACCTGATAAATTCATTTCTTTCATATTAACAAGAGTCCATGAGCTAGTGACGTATGGGATATACATTCCTACCAGGAGGGGCAAAGTTTCCCAAACCTTAAAATGCCTATAAATACACCCCTCACCACACCCACAAATCAGTTTAACGAATAGCCAAGAAGTGGGGTGAAAAGAAAAAAGTGCGAAGCATATAAAATAAGGAATTGGAATAATTGTGCTTTATACAAAAAAATCATAACCACCACAAAAAAGGGTGGGCCTCATGGACTCTTGTTAATATGAAAGAAATGAATTTATCAGGTAAGTTCTTACATAAATTATGTTTTCTTTCATGTAATTAACAAGAGTCCATGAGCTAGTGACGTATGGGATAATGAATACCCAAGATGTGGATCTTTCCACACAAGAGTCACTAGAGAGGGAGGGATAAAATAAAGACAGCCAATTCCTGCTGAAAATAATCCACACCCAAAATAAAGTTTAATGAAAAACATAAGCAGAAGATTCAAACCGAAACCACTGCCTGAAGTACCTTTCTACCAAAAACTGCTTCAGAAGAAGAGAATACATCAAAATGGTAGAATTTAGTAAAAGTATGCAAAGAGGACCAAGTCGCTGCTTTGCAAATCTGATCAACTGAAGCTTCATTCCTAAACGCCCAGGAAGTAGAAACTGACCTAGTAGAATGAGCTGTAATCCTCTGAGGCGGAGTCTTACCCAATTTAACATAGGCAAGATGAATTAAAGATTTCAACCAGGATGCCAAAGAAATGGCAGAAGCTTTCTGGCCTTTTCTAGAACCAGAAAAGATGACAAATAGACTAGAAGTCTTTCGGAAAGATTTAGTAGCTTCAACATAATATTTCAAAGCTCTAACAACATCCAAAGAATGTAACGATTTCTCCTTAGAATTCTTAGGATTAGGACATAATGAAGGAACCACGATTTCTCTACTAATGTTGTTGGAATTCACAACCTTAGGTAAAAATTCAAAAGAAGTTCGCAACACCGCCTTATCCTGATGAAAAATCAGAAAAGGAGACTCACAAGAAAGAGCAGATAATTCAGAAACTCTTCTGGCAGAAGAGATGGCCAAAAGGAACAAAACTTTCCAAGAAAGCAATTTAATGTCCAATGAATGCATAGGTTCAAACGGAGGAGCTTGAAGAGCTCCCAGAACCAAATTCAAACTCCATGGAGGAGAAATTGACTTAATGACAGGTTTTATACGAACCAAAGCTTGTACAAAACAATGAATATCAGGAAGAATAGCAATCTTTCTGTGAAAAAGAACAGAAAGAGCAGAGATTTGTCCTTTCAAGGAACTTGCGGACAAACCCTTATCTAAACCATCCTGAAGAAATTGTAATATTCTCGGAATTCTAAAAGAATACCAAGAAAAATGATGAGTAAGACACCAAGAAATATAAGTCTTCCAGACTCTATAATATATCTCTCTAGATACAGATTTACGAGCCTGTAACATAGTATCAATCACAGAGTCAGAGAAACCTCTTTGACTAAGAATCAAGCGTTCAATCTCCATACCTTTAAATTTAAGGATTTCAGATCCGGATGGAAAAAAGGACCTTGCGACAGAAGGTCTGGTCTTAACGGAAGAGTCCATGGTTGGCAAGATGCCATCCGGACAAGATCCGCATACCAAAACCTGTGAGGCCATGCCGGAGCTATTAGCAGAACAAACGAGCATTCCCTCAGAATCTTGGAGATTACTCTTGGAAGAAGAACTAGAGGCGGAAAGATATAGGCAGGATGATACTTCCAAGGAAGTGATAATGCATCCACTGCCTCCGCCTGAGGATCCCGGGATCTGGACAGATACCTGGGAAGTTTCTTGTTTAGATGAGAGGCCATCAGATCTATCTCTGGAAGCCCCCACATTTGAACAATCTGAAGAAATACCTCTGGGTGAAGAGACCATTCGCCCGGATGCAACGTTTGGCGACTGAGATAATCCGCTTCCCAATTGTCTACACCTGGGATATGAACCGCAGAGATTAGACAGGAGCTGGATTCCGCCCAAACCAAAATTCGAGATACTTCTTTCATAGCCAGAGGACTGTGAGTCCCTCCTTGATGATTGATGTATGCCACAGTTGTGACATTGTCTGTCTGAAAACAAATGAACGATTCTCTCTTCAGAAGAGGCCAAAACTGAAGAGCTCTGAAAATTGCACGGAGTTCCAAAATATTGATCGGTAATCTCACCTCCTGAGATTCCCAAACTCCCTGTGCCGTCAGAGATCCCCACACAGCTCCCCAACCTGTGAGACTTGCATCTGTTGAAATTACAGTCCAGGTCGGAAGAACAAAAGAAGCCCCCTGAATTAAACGATGGTGATTTGTCCACCACGTTAGAGAGTGTCGAACAATCGGTTTTAAAGATATTAATTGAGATATCTTCGTGTAATCCCTGCACCATTGGTTCAGCATACAGAGCTGAAGAGGTCGCATGTGAAAACGAGCAAAGGGGATCGCGTCCGATGCAGCAGTCATAAGACCTAGAATTTCCATGCATAAGGCTACCGAAGGGAATGATTGTGACTGAAGGTTTCGACAAGCTGTAATCAATTTTAGACGTCTCTTGTCTGTTAAAGACAGAGTCATGGACACCGAATCTATCTGGAAACCCAGAAAGGTTACCCTTGTTTGAGGAATCAAAGAACTTTTTGGTAAATTGATCCTCCAACCATGATCTTGAAGAAACAACACAAGTTGATTCGTATGAGACTCTGCTAAATGTAAAGACTGAGCAAGTACCAAGATATCGTCCAAATAAGGAAATACCACAATACCCTGTTCTCTGATTACAGACAGAAGGGCACCGAGAATCTTTGTGAAAATTCTTGGAGCTGTAGCAAGGCCAAACGGTAGAGCCACAAATTGGTAATGCTTGTCTAGAAAAGAGAATCTCAGGAACTGAAAATGATCTGGATGAATCGGAATATGCAGATATGCATCCTGTAAATCTATTGTGGACATATAATTCCCTTGCTGAACAAAAGGCAATATAGTCCTTACAGTTACCATCTTGAACGTTGGTATCCTTACATAACGATTCAATAATTTTAGATCCAGAACTGGTCTGAAGGAATTCTCCTTCTTTGGTACAATGAAGAGATTTGAATAAAACCCCATCCCCTGTTCCGGAACTGGAACTGGCATAATTACTCCAGCCAACTCTAGATCTGAAACACAATTCAGAAATGCTTGAGCTTTCACTGGATTTACTGGGACACGGGAAAGAAAAAATCTCTTTGCAGGAGGTCTCATCTTGAAACCAATTCTGTACCCTTCTGAAACAATGCTCTGAATCCAAAGATTGTGAACAGAATTGATCCAAATTTCTTTGAAAAAACGTAACCTGCCCCCTACCAGCTGAACTGGAATGAGGGCCGTACCTTCATGTGAACTTAGAAGCAGGCTTTGCCTTTCTAGCAGGCTTGGATTTATTCCAGACTGGAGATGGTTTCCAAACTGAAACTGCTCCTGAGGACGAAGGATCAGGCTTTTGTTCTTTGTTGAAACGAAAGGAACGAAAACGATTGTTAGCCCTGTTTTTACCTTTAGATTTTTTATCCTGTGGTAAAAAAGTTCCTTTCCCACCAGTAACAGTTCAAATAATAGAATCCAACTGAGAACCAAATAATTTGTTTCCCTGGAAAGAAATGGAAAGTAGAGTTGATTTAGAAGCCATATCAGCATTCCAAGTTTTAAGCCATAAAGCTCTTCTGGCTAAGATAGCTAGAGACATAAACCTAACATCAACTCTAATAATATCAAAAATGGCATCACAGATAAAATTATTAGCATGCTGAAGAAGAATAATAATATCATGAGAATCACGATTTGCTACTTGTTACGCTAGGGTTTCCAACCAAAAAGTTGAAGCTGCAGCAACATCAGCCAATGATATAGCAGGTCTAAGAAGATTACCTGAACACAGATAAGCTTTTCTTAGAAAGGATTCAATTTTCCTATCTAAAGGATCCTTAAACGAGGTACCATCTGACGTAGGAATGGTAGTACGTTTAGCAAGGGTAGAAATAGCCCCATCAACTTTAGGGATTTTGTCCCAAAATTCTAACCTGTCAGGCGGAACAGGATATAATTGCTTAAAACGTTTAGAAGGAGTAAATGAATTACCCAATTTATCCCATTCTTTGGAAATCACTGCAGAAATAGCATTAGGAACAGGAAAAACTTCTGGAATAACCGCAGGAGCTTTAAAAACCTTATCCAAACGTATAGAATTAGTATCAAGAGGACTAGAATCCTCTATTTCTAAAGCAATTAGTACTTCTTTAAGTAAAGAGCGAATAAATTCCATCTTAAATAAATATGAAGATTTATCAGCATCAATCTCTGAGATAGAATCCTCTGAACCAGAAGAGTCCAAAGAATCAGAATGATGGTGTTCATTTAAAAATTCATCTGTAGAGAGAGAAGATTTAAAAGACTTTTTACGTTTACTAGAAGGAGAAATAACAGACAAAGCCTTCTTTATGGATTCAGAAACAAAATCTCTTATGTTATCAGGAACATTCTGCACCTTAGATGTTGAAGGAACTGCAACAGGCAATGGTACATTACTAAAGGAAATATTATCTGCTTTAACAAGTTTGTCATGACAATTATTACAAACAACAGCTGGAGGAATAGCTACCAAAAATTTACAGCAGATACACTTAGCTTTGGTAGATCCAGCAGGCAGTGATTTTCCTGTAGTATCTTCTGGCTCAGATGCAACGTGAGACATCTTGCAATATGTAAGAGAAAAAACAACATATAAAGCAAAATAGATCAAATTCCTTATAAGACAGTTTCAGGAATGGGAAAGAATGCCAAATATCAAGCTTCTAGCAACCAGAAGCAAATGAAAAATGAGACTGAAATAATGTGGAGACAAAAGCGACGCCCATATTTTTTAGCGCCAAATAAGACGCCCACATTATTTGGCGCCTAAATGCTTTTGGCGCCAAAAATGACGCCACATCCGGAACGCCGACATCTTTGGCGCAAAATAACGTCAAAAAATGACGTAACTTCCGGCGACACGTATGACGCCGGAAACGGAAAAGAATTTTTGCGCCAAAAAAGTCCGCGCCAAGAATGACGCAATAAAATGAAGCATTTTCAGCCCCCGCGAGCCTAACAGCCCACAGGGAAAAAAGTCAAATTTTTGAGGTAAGAAAAATATGATAATTCAATGCATAATCCCAAATATGAAACTGACTGTCTGAAAATAAGGAAAGTTGAACATTCTGAGTCAAGGCAAATAAATGTTTGAATACATATATTTAGAACTTTATAAATAAAGTGCCCAACCATAGCTTAGAGTGTCACAGAAAATAAGACTTACTTACCCCAGGACACTCATCTACATGTTTGTAGAAAGCCAAACCAGTACTGAAACGAGAATCAGTAGAGGTAATGGTAAATATAAGAGTATATCGTCGATCTGAAAAGGGAGGTAAGAGATGAATCTCTACGACCGATAACAGAGAACCTTATGAAATAGACCCCGTAGAAGGAGATCACTGCATTCAATAGGCAATACTCTCTTCACATCCCTCTGACATTCACTGCACGCTGAGAGGAAAACCGGGCTCCAACTTGCTGCGGAGCGCATATCAACGTAGAATCTAGCACAAACTTACTTCACCACCTCCCTTGGAGGCAAAGTTTGTAAAACTGATTTGTGGGTGTGGTGAGGGGTGTATTTATAGGCATTTTAAGGTTTGGGAAACTTTGCCCCTCCTGGTAGGAATGTATATCCCATACGTCACTAGCTCATGGACTCTTGTTAATTACATGAAAGAAAGTGAAAGCGCTGGTTCATGCTCCCACCCCTGTTAATGTATCTCAGCTACGTTCTTATTTGGGGTTGCTCAATTACTATCACAGATTTTTACCAAATTTGGCTCATTTACTATATCCACTACACCGTCTTTTAGATAGTAAAAACCAGTGGGCCTGGACTGAGTTATGTACACGAGCATTTGAACGCTCTAAGCAGCTTCTTCTGGAATCAAGACTCCTTGTCCACTATGACCTTAAGAAGCCTTTGGTACTAGCCTGTGATGCTTCACCATATGGTTTAGGCGCAGTACTTTCACACATTATGCCCGATGGGTCTGAACGTCCTGTGTCTTTTGCGTCCAGATCTTTAACTCCGTCGGAGAGAAATTATGCCCAGATTGATCGGGAAGCTTTAGCAATAATTTGGGCTGTGAAGAAATTCCACATTTATATATATGGCAGACCTTTTACTCTGATCACGGATCATAAACCACTTTTGTCCATTCTGCACCCTCAGAAGGGTATTTCCAACACAACAGCTGCACGACTTCAGCGCTATGCACTTCAGCTGGCGGCTTACAACTACTCCATTAAATATCGATGCCACAGTGATCATACGAATGTGGATATGTTTTCTAGATTACCAATGGTACATCACATGACAACATCTTCTAAAATCATAGAAACCCCTCCACAGCCTGTAAATCTAAATTCCAAAGTGATTGCTACTTATACATGCTCTGATTCTACCTTACAGGAAATCAAGTCTTTTGTTCAACATGGGTGGCCTAAAGTGGTTCGCTTTGACCTTCAGCCATATTTTACAAGGAAGAAGGAAATTGTGCATGACTCAGGCTGTCTGTTATGGGGGTCACGAGTGATAATTCCGACCTTACTGCAAACATTAGCATTAAAGTTACTACACAGCTCACACCATGGTGTAGTAAAAATGAAGCAAAGAGCACGAGAATATTTTTGGTGGCCTAAATTGGATACAGATATTGCTTCTTATGTAGCTGCTTGCAATGCATGTGCACAGACACAGCGGAATCCCAGCAGGGACACCTCAAAAACTTGGCCATGGCCAAATGAACCTTGGACAAGAATCCATGTTGATTTTGCAGGGCCAGTGGATGGACGAATGTATTTGGTGGCTGTGGATGCTCATTCCAAGTGGCCAGAAGTAGTTCAAATGTCAAGTACTACAACACAACAAACCATTGTCGTTCTTTCCAGTATGTTTGCAAGATTTGGACTGCCACAAACTTTAGTCTCAGACAATGGTCCACAGTTCATATCACATGAATTTGAAACCTTTCTAGATACAAATAACATCAAACACTGTAAGACAGCTCCATATTTTCCAGCCTCTAATGGACAGGCTGAAAGATTTGTACAAACTTTAAAACGCCACTTAGCTGTCTCTCAGAAATCAAAATTTAATCCAAACTCCCTTTCTAATTTTTTGTTTAACTATCGAAACACACCCCATGCCACTACTGGGCTATCACCTGCAATGTTAATGTTTGGAAGACGCCTGAGAACTCCACTGGATAAAGTTAGACCAGAACATCCCACACAAGAGTTGAACACTTCTAGCGTTTCAGAATTTGTTCTTCATGACAGAGTATGGGTTAGAAACTACCGTGGCCCAAATAAATGGATTCCAGCTGTCATAATACAAGGCATGGGCAACAGAATGTTTAAAGTTCAACTACAAGCTGGTGGTACAGTTTCCCGCCATGTAGAACAAATGAGACATAGATCTCAACCAGCTACACAAATATCAAATGATTCAGATGGTGAGGATATCTGGCATGGAGTGTGGTGCCCACCTGAGTCTTCTGAGGATGAAAATGCAATGAACACAACTGAAACAGATCAACCTCAGAATGATTCTGTCCAACAACAAAATATCACAGGTGATCAACAACCATTGGGTACTCCTCCACAGACAATTTCTCCTGAACCAAATACTCTACGGCCCTCTAGAAACAGAAGGCCACCTTCTAGATGGCAATGTGAGGATTCAGTGAGAGATTATTCAGCAAGGAATGACCTAATCCGAAGGTGGACTTATCGCAGAAAACATAACTGTGACTAAATTCTAGCCTGCGACCTAGGTCTTGTGCACATAGACTATAGAGATAAACTGTTCTAAGTTCAAGTGTATGGTTTAGTTACTTGTTGTATGTTACAATATTATCCACTGTCTGTTCTTTTTTTTTTTAATTTATTTTTTATATATTTTTTTTTTTGGAGAAAAAAGGGGATGTTAAGATTACTGCAGCTTTGAGCTCAGCTCACCACACCCCCTGGGTGTGTCTGGGTCTCTGTGACATCATCAGAAGCCATGTTAGTTTTACTGATGGAACCTGCTAGAGAATAAGCCATGTGGCTGTAGCTGAATAAAAGTTATCTAAAGTTCCTGCTGCAGAGTCTTCATGATATGTGCAAGACACAAGGTAACAGCACACAACTGAATGTTCTAATCCTGACTACACACAGAACATAACACATGCAAATACACACACACTACATAGCATACACTTACACATGCAAATACACACACACTACATAGCATACACTTACACATGCAAATACACACACACTACATAGCATACACTTACACATGCAGATACACACACACACTACATAGCATACACTTATACATGCAGATACACACACACTACATAGCATACACTTATACATGCACACACACACACTACATAGCATACACTTACACATGCAGATACACACACACTACATAGCATACACTTACACATGCAGATACACACACACTACATAGCATACACTTACACATTCAGATACACACACACACACTACATAGCATACACTTATACATGCAGATACACACACACTACATAGCATACACTTATACATGCACACACACACACACTACATAGCATACACTTACACATGCAGATACACACACACTACATAGCATACACTTACACATGCAGATACACACACACTACATAGCATACACTTATACATGCAGATACACACACACTATACAGCATACACTTACACATGCAGATACACACACACTACATAGCATACACTTACACATGCAAATACACATACACTGCATAGCATACACTTATACATGCAGATACACACACACTACATAGCATACACTTATACATGCAGATACACACACACTACATAGCATACACTTACACATGCAGATACACACACACTACATAGCATACACTTACACATGCAGATACACACACACTACATAGCATACACTTACACATGCAGATACACACACACTACATAGCATACACTTATACATGCAGATACACATACACTGCATAGCATACACTTATACATGCAGATACACACACACTACATAGCATACACTTATACATGCAGATACACACACACTACATAGCATACACTTATACATGCAGATACACACACACTACATAGCATACACTTACACATGCAGATACACACACACTACATAGCATACACTTACACATGCAGATACACACACACTACATAGCATACACTTATACATGCAGATACACACACACTACATAGCATACACTTACACATGCAGATACACGCACACTACATAGCATACACTTATACATGCAGATACACGCACACTAGATAGCATACACTTACACATGCAGATAGACGCACACTACATAGCATACACTTATACATGCAGATACACACACACTACATAGCATACACTTATACATGCAGATACACACACACTACATAGCATACACTTATACATGCAGATACACACACACACTACATAGCATACACTTATACATGCAGATACACACACACTACATAGCATACACTTATACATGCAGATACACACACACTACATAGCATACACTTACACATGCAGATACACACACACACTACATAGCATACACTTACACATGCAGATACACACACACTACATAGCATACACTTACACATGCAGATACACACACTGCATAGCATACACTTATACAGGCAGATACACACTACATAGCATAAACTTATACATGCAGATACACACACACTACATAGCATACACTTACACATGCAGATACACACACACACTACATAGCATACACTTACACATGCAGATACACACACACTACATAGCATACACTTACACATGCAGATACACACACACTACATAGCATACACTTACACATGCAGATACACACACACTACATAGCATACACTTATACATGCAGATACACACACACACACTACATAGCATACACTTATACATGCAGATACACACACACACACACACACTACATAGCATACACTTACACATGCAAATACACACACACTACATAGCATACACTTACACATGCAAATACACACACACTACATAGCATACACTTACACATGCAGATACACACACACACTACATAGCATACACTTATACATGCAGATACACGCACACTACATAGCATACACTTAAACATGCAGATACACATACACTACATAGCATACACTTATACATGCAGATACACACACACTACATAGCATACACTTACACATGCAAATACACACACACTACATAGCATACACTTACACATGCAAATACACACACACTACATAGCATACACTTACACATGCAAATACACACACACTACATAGCATACACTTACACATGCAGATACACACACACTACATAGCATACACTTATACATGCAGATACACACACACTACATAGCATACACTTATACATGCACACACACACACTACATAGCATACACTAACACATGCAGATACACACACACTACATAGCATACACTTACACATGCAGATACACACACACTACATAGCATACACTTATACATGCAGATACACACACACTATACAGCATACACTTATACATGCAGATACACACACACACACTACATAGCATACACTTACACATGCAAATACACACACACTACATAGCATACACTTACACATGCAAATACACACACACTACATAGCATACACTTACACATGCAAATACACACAAACTACATAGCATACACTTACACATGCAGATACACACACACTACATAGCATACACTTACACATGCAGATACACACACACTACATAGCATACACTTACACATGCAGATACACACACACTACATAGCATACACTTATACATGCAGATACACATACACTGCATAGCATACACTTATACATGCAGATACACACACACTACATAGCATACACTTATACATGCAGATACACACACACTACATAGCATACACTTACACATGCAGATACACACACACTACATAGCATACACTTATACATGCAGATAGACACACACTACATAGCATACACTTACACATGCAGATACACACACACACACACTACATAGCATACACTTATACATGCAGATACACACACACTACATAGCATACACTTATACATGCAGATACACACACACTACATAGCATACACTTACACATGCAGATACACACACACTACATAGCATACACTTATACATGCAGACACACACACACTACATAGCATACACTTACACATGCAAATACACACACACACACACTACATAGCATACACTTATACATGCAGATACACACACACTACATAGCATACACTTATACATGCACACACACACACACACACACACTACATAGCATACACTTATACATGCAGATACACACACACTACATAGCATACACTTACACATGCAGATACACACACACTACATAGCATACACTTATACATGCAGATACACACACACTACATAGCATACACTTACACATGCAGATACACACACACTACATAGCATACACTTATACATGCAGATACACACACACTACATAGCATACACTTATACACGCAGATACACACACACTACATAGCATACACTTATACATACAGATACACATACACACACTACATATCATACACTTATACAGGCAGATACACACACACGCACACATACACTACACAGCATACACTTATACATGCAGATACACACACACTACATAGCATACACTTATACATACAGATACACATACACACACTACATATCATACACTTATACAGGCAGATACACACACACACACACACATACACTACACAGCATACACTTATACATGCAGATACACACACTGCATAGCATACACTTATGCAGGCAGATACACACACACACTTCATAGCATACACTTATACATGCAGATACACACACACACTTCATAGCATACACTTATACATGCAGATAAACACAAGCACACACACTACATAGCATACACTTATACATGTAGGTAAACACATGCACACACACTACATAGCATGCACATACATGCAGATACACACACACACACTACACAGCATTCACTTATACATGCAAATACACACACATAGACACACACTATATAGCTTACATTTATACGTGCACGCACACACACACTACATAGCATACACTTATACATGCATATACAAACACACTTATACATGCAGATACACACACACACACACTAAATAGCATACACTTATACATGCATATACACACACACTTATACATGCAGATACACACACACACACACACACACACTACATAGCATACACTTATACAGGCAGATACACACACACTACATAGTATACACTTATACATGCAGATACACACACACAGAGACACACACTTCATAGCTTACATTTATACGTGCAGACACACACACACTACATAGCATACACTTATAAATGCAGATACACACACTAGTTAGCATACACTTACACATGCAGATACACACACACACTACATAGCTTACACTTATAAATGCAGATACACACACTAGTTAGCATACACTTACACATGCAGATACACACACACACACTACATAGCTTACACTTATACATGCAGATAAACACGCACACACTTAGAGATACAGATAGGCACACACACACATCGTATATGGGTATCTGTAATTTGTTACCCTAGTGCTAGCACTGCTCATCATATAAAACTGAAGGCATGCTAGTATTATCACTAGGGGTTAGATGCCATCACTACTAGAGGTTAGAGGTCACCAATACCTGAGGTCAGAGGGTATACAGCCTTCTTACTCCTGCTTAACACACACACCATTCCTTTTCTACAGGGAATCTAACAGATATCTAACCCTGAGAGACAAAAGCCAGCTGCTTCTGAGTATGGGCCCAATAGAATAAAAAAAAAAAAATTGAATGCATGGGGCAATGTGGGACAGATGGCTAGCAACCCGGGACAGCGGGATAGACCCCTACAATTGGGACTGTCCCGTGAAAACCGGTACAGTTGGGGGGGTACCGTGCACCAGCATTTTAAACACAGCACTTGCTCAGAGAGACAAAGGTGCATGTACCACTGGCGCTCTGAGTAGCTGCAATAGATAAAATGCTGGTGCACTGAGAATATCCAGCTATGCTTTACATGCACACGCAGAGAAAAATACTAACACTAATTACTAGCCAATACATGTATATTGCAAATATAATTCTACACAAAGATGTGATTCATCTATGTGTATTTCAATTTTGACCGGAATGTCTCTTTCAAGGGACAGTCTAGTCCAAAACAAACTTTCATTATTCAGATAGGGCATGTAATTTTAAACAATTTTTCAATTTTGCTTTGTTCTCTTGGAATTCCTAGTTGAAAGCTAAATCTAGGAGGTTCATATGCTAATTTCTTAGCCCTTGAAGGCCGCCTTTTAGCTCAGGGCATTTTGACAGTTTTTCACTACTAAAGGGTATTAGTTCATGTGTTTTATATAGCTAACACTGTGCTCACGCATGTGGAGTTCCTAGAAGCCCGCACTGATTGGCTAAAAGTCTGTCAAAAGAACTGAAATTAGAGGCAGTTTGCAGAGGCGTAGATACAAGATAACCACAGAGGTAAAACATGTATTTATATAACTGTTAGTTATGCAAACTAGGAAATGGGTAATAAAGGGATTATCTATCTTTTAAAACAATAAATATTCTGGTGTAGACTGTCCCTTTAAATGTGATCAGTATCTAAAAACTCCAAAACAGCTCAGCACAGAGGTGGAGATGAATCAGCAGTTAAAAGGTTAATTTGAATGGAAATTAAACAATTTAAATAGAGGGCTACAATACAAGTATGTTTTTGAGATTGAGTAGATGGTCAGGACAGAAACGTACATAACCCAGTAATCAGGTTTATCTGAGTGTGTTATAGCTTTACTTAGACTCTTTATAAACAAGATTGCTCATTGTATTCTAATAAGTAAACAATAAATATCCACATCAGGGCCAAAGAACTCAGTTTAGTTGTATCACTGTATCTTGCTGCCTTAACCAAACTTACTGTGCAAATAGAAAGCCCAGGGTCAGATACTATCATTTACATTCCATACATACCTATAAAGGTCATGGGGAGAAGTTAACCTTGTTGTTTGTATTTGTTGACTTTTTAGTTTTGAAGTTATGAATATTCAACTTTATAGGTTTGTAGAGAAGTCCAATGCTAGAGTGGGATACATGTGCTTTTCATACGTAATAATATGTCACTTACATTTGAATGATTTACATGAAAACATATAGGGACAGATTACAAGTTGAGCGCAAAAAATTGCTTCCGCAAAAGTAATATTTGCGCTCAATATAGTAATAACAGCACAAGCAAATTCTATGTGTTTAAATCACTTATATAAGTTAAACACACAGATAAAGTCCCTCTTAAAATCCACAAAAAGAAGATGGCTGCTGAACCAATCACGAGTGGCAATCACACATGGTTGTGTCCTAACATAGTAACAGTTTCTAGCCAGAAATTTATCCAAACCATTTTTAAATGTATCTAAGGTGTTGGCATTCACTACCTCCTTTGGTAATGAGTTCCACAATTTTATTGCTCTTACAGTGAAAAAAACATTTGCGTTGTAGGAGATTAGTTAGGTGTATAACACATTTATTTCCTAAGATATGGTGAGTCCACAGCATCATCAATTACTGTTGGGAATATCACTCCTGGCCAGCAGGAGGAGACAAAGAGCACCACAGTAAAAACTGTCAAGTTTCACCTTACCACAACCCCCAGTCATTCTCTTTGCCTTCGGTGCAAGGAGGAGGTAAAGTTTTGGTGTCTGAAGAAGATTAGATTTATTTCACTGCAATCAAGATTTTTTTTTTTTTGTGTAAACCTGAAATACATTAAAGTTTTTTTATTTATTTTTATTTGAGGTTCATTTAAAGGCATACAACATCATAAAAATAGATTCTTAAATCATATGAGATGATATCAGTTTTACAGGGAGTACAAACAATAAAATGTAGGGATAGAAAACACAAGGCTAACAATATATGTACCATGTGAGCATTATATAGATAGGATGCCAATCATCTAGAAACATTCTAAATGACACAATAGGCCGCTCTTGGACCTCCAAAAGTAAAAGAAAATATCAAAGCAAAAGAAAGTAATTTCAAACATATGAGACCACTTGTGGATCTCAAATGATAAACCTCATTTTTAAAATCCTTTATAACTTGCGTAACAAACTCTTAGGGATTGTAACATGAAGATAATATGTAAACATGACTGGATTTAATCCCTTTTAACTATATTTAGAGTTATAGTGGTATATTGGAACAAATAAGGTAAGATAATATTATTGTACAACATAAAATTCTCTGTGCTGACCAGCGTGGGGAAAGTAATGATCTCAGGACATTTTGTGGAACATAGTTAAAGCATAAGTGATAAATATATTGCTCAACATTGATATAAAGTGTCCAACTTATAGCCTGCTAGGGAAGCAACATTTATATCTTTATAATATTTAAACCAGCTAGCATTAATAAGAGATATGCATTATGATCTCTGGGGGTTATATACAGTAGTTGGTTACAAAGCTTTTATATCTATTAGAAAAGTAAAACTAGATAAAGAGGTCTGACACTTAGCTACACTAGATCACAGACTCTAAAGAAAATCTGATAGTGGTTCCTATCTAGAGTGAGGAGACTAATAAAATGTATGGGGGTCACTGCTGCGCGTTATGAAAAGTCCATAGTTGAACTCTCTCTGAAAGCTTGCCAACTGAACAATAGGTCAATTTTGAAAGCTGGGATAATCGTCACAGTTTAGGGGCGTAGTATGGTAGATGTCACCAAATTATTTTATATACATCAGAAGGTGATGTAGATCTGTGACGATAATGACTTTGAAGTTAAAAGGGCTTACAAAATCAACTTTAGCTTAGACTGAGCATTTTTCTGAATCTTCTACAAAATGTAAAAAAACTGGTTATGCAGCTGCATCTAAAGCGCACCATCTCGGCCGCTGACAGTGCAATGCTGCGCAGTAAATTTATAATAACAGTAGGATAGGTATTGAAAACACATATCTTGAGGGTTGCTCTGCCTATGGGAAATAGTGTGCAGTACAAAACAATAAGGGGATCCCTTATCGGGGTATTATATTCTGTGAAGAGCAAGTATAAGAGTGGCTTAGGTCAGCAAGTTTGCAGCTAGTTAAGACCTGGTGAGAAAGTCCCTATGTCAAAATAAGCATGCTATGTGGTGCTTTATAAACATATAAGCAAAAGTACAGTTACAGAGAGAGGTAGAATCTCTGATGAAGCGCATGTACGCATGCGCGAAACACGTCAGATAGTTCACCCAGTGTTTTATGAAGAAGCCTGCTCCTGAATAAACCTATTTGATCTACTGAGAGTTTCAGCGTCTCCTTTTCCTCATTTCATAGAATCTTATATGAACCTGGAAATAAAACAACATCAGGGTCAAAGGACCACTATGAAATTATAACTATATCTTATACAGGGAGTGCAGAATTATTAGGCAAATGAGTATTTTGACCACATCATCCTCTTTATGCATGTTGTCTTACTCCAAGCTGTATAGGCTCGAAAGCCTACTACCAATTAAGCATATTAGGTGATGTGCATCGCTGTAATGAGAAGGGGTGTGGTCTAATGACATCAACACCCTATATCAGGTGTGCATAATTATTAAGCAACTTCCTTTCCTTTGGCAAAATGGGTCAAAAGAAGGACTTGACAGGCTCAGAAAAGTAAAACATAGTGAGATATCTTGCAGAGGGATGCAGCACTCTTAAAATTGCAAAGCTTCTGAAGCGTGATCATCGAACAATCAAGCGTTTCATTCAAAATAGTCAACAGGGTCGCAAGAAGCGTGTGGAAAAACCAAGGCGCAAAATAACTGCCCATGAACTGAGAAAAGTCAAGCGTGCAGCTGCTAAGATGCCACTTGCCACCAGTTTGGCTATATTTCAGAGCTGCAACATCACTGGAGTGCCCAAAAGCACAAGGTGTGCAATACTCAGAGACATGGCCAAGGTAAGAAAGGCTGAAAGACGACCACCACTGAACAAGACACACAAGCTGAAACGTCAAGACTGGGCCAAGAAATATCTCAAGACTGATTTTTCTAAGGTTTTATGGACTGATGAAATGAGAGTGAGTCTTGATGGGCCAGATGGATGGGCCCGTGGCTGGATTGGTAAAGGGCAGAGAGCTCCAGTCCGACTCAGACGCCAGCAAGGTGGAAGTGGAGTACTGGTTTGGGCTGGTATCATCAAAGATGAGCTTGTGGGGCCTTTTCGGGTTGAGGATGGAGTCAAGCTCAACTCCCAGTCCTACTGCCAGTTTCTGGAAGACACCTTCTTCAAGCAGTGGTACAGGAAGAAGTCTGCATCCTTCAAGAAAAACATGATTTTCATGCAGGACAATGCTCCATCACACGCGTCCAAGTACTTCACAGCGTGGCTGGCAAGAAAGGGTATAAAAGAAGAAAATCTAATGACATGGCCTCCTTGTTTACCTGATCTGAACCCCATTGAGAACCTGTGGTCCATCATCAAATGTGAGATTTACAAGGAGGGAAAACAGTACACCTCTCTGAACAGTGTCTGGGAGGCTGTGGTTGCTGCTGCACGCAATGTTGATGGTGAACAGATCAAAACACTGACAGAATCCATGGATGGCAGGCTTTTGAGTGTCCTTGCAAAGAAAGGTGGCTATATTGGTCACTGATTTGTTTTTGTTTTGTTTTTGAATGTCAGAAATGTATATTTGTGAATGTTGAGATGTTATATTGGTTTCACTGGTAATAATAAATAATTGAAATGGGTATATATTTGTTTTTTGTTAAGTTGCCTAATAATTATGCACTGTAATAGTCATCTGCACACACAGATATCCCCCTAAAATAGCTATAACTAAAAACAAACTAAAAACTACTTCCAAAACTATTCAGCTTTGATATTAATGAGTTTTTTGGGTTCATTGAGAACATGGTTGTTGTTCAATAATAAAATTAATCCTCAAAAATACAACTTGCCTAATAATTCTGCACTCCCTGTATTAACAGAATACAAGGAAGTAACAAAATAATTTTCATAGTTCTGTTTATTCCTGGAATGCCTTATATTTAACCAACTTCTAGCGCTGCGGAATCTGTTGGCGTTCTACAAATAACCGATAATAATAATAATCCCCCTGAGAGAGCTACAGCTGTAGGATCACCAGAGGTGTAAGCCGCAAGGTTAAGATGGCAGAAGGGTAGCGTCTCTGTTCCCGGGTAGCCTCCCAATTGAACAGCAGCAGCTCTGTCCAGCGAGGGACTCTTGTAAGCAGAAAAGTAATTGAGGAGCATATTTTATGCAATCGTGTGTCTCTTTGATCTGATGTTGAAGGCCACAACTTCAAAAGTGGCTCCGGGCTCTGAAGCCAGTAGCGATCCCAGTAAAATTGGTCTCATTAGATTTTTCTTTAGTGGATTACAATCATGCCAATCTCTGTTGTGATTGTTTCTTGTTGATAATGATATCTTAAAGATGATACTGAAAATCTGGAGCAGCTTGCAGAAGTGCGACCAATCATGGCCGCTGCCTGGAAGTTCCACCCAAGATTTTATTATTTTGAAAGCCAGAGTAGGTTTGCTCTGATCTTTCCTCTCAAGATTGGGTCTAGCCGTATTCCATGTTAGTCTCTTCAGTAGGGTAGTGGTGGCTTTAAAGCAGTTAGGAACTTGTGGGTTGGGCCTCACTGAGTTTTCCTATCATGTTGCTGCCCCTGTATAAAAAGCCTGAATAGGTTTACTTTGTCTTTTCTTTTTTCCATAGGTCTCTGTGTGGCTTCTTCTCATACCGTTTGAGTTGTCCTCCTGCCGGACGGCTAAATGTAGGTAAGTGCTGTTTGTCTTCCAGGTTGGGAGATTTGCACTATTAAAAGGGACACTGAACCCACATTTTTTTTCTTTCGTGATTCAGATAGAGCATGACATTTTAAGCAACTTTCTAATTTACTCCTATGATCAAATTTTCTTTATTCTCTTGGTATCTTTATTTGAAATGCAAGAATGTAAGTTTAGATGCCGGCCCATTTTTGGTGAACAACCTGGGTTGTCATTGCTGATTGGTGGATAAATTCATCCACCAAGAAAAAAGTGCTGTCCAGAGTTCTGAACCAAGAAAAAGCTTAGATGCCTTCTTTTTCAAATAAAGATAGCAAGAGAATGAGGACAAATTCATAATAGGAGTAAATTAGAAAGTTGCTTAAAATTGCATGCTCTATCTGAATCACGGAAGAAAAAATTTGGGTTCAGTGTCCCTTTAAGTATTTATTTGGACATATATATATCCTAGTTTGGATATTACTTGTGGCAGTGTGCAGGCACTTATAATTGTGACATATTACCCTCTCTACATATCTCAAAACAGAATGCACCTGTCATGGCTGATTATATATTTCTTACCTGTTCTATGCAAAAATTTTGCATCTATTGTGTATTATTATTGTTTTTGAATTTTATTGTACCCTATTGTATCAATGCAATGTTTTGTGGACCCAGGACATACTTGAAAACGAGAGAAATCTCAATGTATCCTTCCTGGTAAAATATTTTATAAATAAATAAATAAATAAAATATGAGAGAAATTGCCTCCCCTTTAGTAGTGATGAAGGGGTTAACGGTTATGTGAGGCTAATTTATTGTTGGCAAATGAGTCTGTTAAAATGTGGATGGTGTTTCTCACTTTCTGTAATTTATGACTGGGGTTTGTCAGTCTGACAGGTTTTTTTTATATTCATTATACGCTATGTGCTATAACTGCTGTTATGGGTCTCTGTTATAAAGCTTCAGCGTTTTAGAAAATATCCTTGATTTTACGTTCCCTCCCAGGGGCAGACAAGTAATTGCTAAATGCGGAGACAGCGCATATTGTAAGTCTCTTTATATAGAGAAGCAGGAGTAAGTGCGCCATTAATTTCGTTGCGCACTGGGCTCTGCCTCCTTCTTGGAATTGGAGCGGCGCCATTGTTCTTTAATCGAACGGAGCGGCGCCATTGTTGATTGCTCCTGTACCGCTCTTGTTAGGCTCCTTCTCAGACTGAGAACAAAGCGGAGGTCTTCCTTTAAGAGCTATGAAACTGTGCTAATTATAGGAACGATGTTCCGGTTTTAGTGATGTTGCTGCTATGTTTTTATCATGTTAGCATGGAAAGTACTAAGCATTTGATATGTCTTACAGAATGTATTAAAGTCCTACTGAATAGAAAGTGATTAGCATCGGATATGTCTTACAGAATGTATTAAAGTCCTACTGAATTTAAGGTGATAGCGGTGTAGTTTTAGAACAGAAGTCTGTTCCTGTACATATTATATATATATATCCTATACTATAAAAGGCCAAGTGTGTTTGTCCGAAGCTGTCATGCGCAGTAGAGACAGCACGAGGACAAACACACCTGGCCTTGGATTCCCTACCTGATCTGCCGACTGCCGCGAGAAGAAGTGGGCGTGTGCGGGGGGCGTGACCAAGCGTGAAGGGGCATGGCATA